>NC_060251.1:27330883-27640040 GCF_921293095.1 Ischnura elegans | reverse complement strand
TTTTAATAAAAAAATTATGACACCACATCTTATGTAATAATATACCATGCCAAGCAGTGGATCAAAATTCAATCTTCACCACCCTATTACTCGATTATATTCCGGGAGATTCCGCGAAAATGTGTGTCACCGAAAATATTTTCGGACAACCTTTTTTCTTATACATCAGTATACTCACAGCAATAAGGGAAGAAAATTTGAAAATAGTAGCGTGAGGAAATAAAGGAACCATGGGTGGCGCAGTCTTTCAGACAGCCACCCACATATTCTAACATTCCAAGCCAGGAGAGTAAAATTTCCACAATTCATGAGACGAAGTAAACCCTGGACCCCACATCGCCATTACTCCTACACCGTATTGAGATTTTTATCGAGAAAGTCCTCGGTAAATGGCTCCCCGCAGGGGAATGGAAGGGAGGTAGAAACGAGAGTAATGACACTAATGGGATAGAATCCCTTGAGACGTCGACCCCAGGGGACTGCAGGCCGCCCTTTGATCTCTAATACAAAGGAAGGATTCCTGAATTACCGATGCTCCATTAATTCATAGCCCTATGTAATGACGATAAAGCCATGATATTTTCTCGGATATACATGTGTGTGTCATGTGTAGGCGCATTAACTGCGAATGTTTCCTATTAACTAATTTTTCGGGTTGTCTTCATCATGATGATACGCTGTATCGAAACCGGTCGCAATATATTTTATTTTGTGAAACAGCTAAGTGTTTTCTTAACCTTTGTGCATCGATTAAAATTAAATTTTTTATCTAAAAAAAACTAAAGTCAGTGATTTAACCAGAGAGTTGGTTTTGTTAAGTAAGGGTAAAGCTCACGCCGGACTAAGTCACAAGCGTGCGAACTTCATACATTCAGGATATGGGAACAGTTCCTTTCCCTGGGCCACCTTGCACTTCGAGGATTTTGATTTGGGGCGCCCGAGGGCAATACCTGAGATTTGAACACCGGAGCCTAAGGTAGGCAACCAAGCGCTCTAACCACCAGTGTACCAAGTGCCCTCAAGAAAATCCTATAGCCTATTTCTTTCTCGCTTCGTCCATCGTTTCGGCATCCAAGATAACAAAGCTCTTAAATATTAATAGTTACTTTTTTCTTTTTTTTCATTATATTGACCTCGTTTAATTCATGTTAAAATATTTCTTGGATTGTAGGTCAGCATATGTTATGCAAAAAAGTCAATAAATATGGACAAAGTTCAGCCCTGATGATGCTTTAAAATAAACAGAAACGTTTGCTATAACTTTTTGCATAACATATGTTGACCTACACCCCAAGAAATATTTTAACATGAATTAATAGTTACTTATTTAGTTATTACAAAGAGCTGTTCCCACAACCTCCCTCCAATAACCACCAACCTCTACGATGAAACTGAACTACCCTTTTCGAAACTGCTGGAGAGGTCACTTTCAAGAGTGTGGTTGACCTGAGGTGGTCTGCAAGAAACTCCTCAGAGAAAATGGCGTGAGGTGAGGGGGTCAACTCATCTGTTCGCGCAGGGCCAGCACGCATCTCTCCGATAAAAAAAACAAGGAGGGAGGGGAGTAATACTAGGAGACGGGATGAGTAATGACTAGAGATGAGGTGAGCGGGTGGGGAAGGCAAAAAAAATTGCGTCACGTCAGCCAGATCGGGCGGTTTCCGCCCCCGAGGTGGATATATTCTCGCGTGATTGAAGCACCTTCCCACCCACAAGTCCAACTCCTTTTTTTTTATTCGTAATAACTTGAAGCGCTCGCCCTCAGTATTTCACATCCCATCGTCTGAGGCACCCATCTCGCATCTTGACTTCCGCTCTCCTCCGCTCATAAGGTCTTATCAAAAGAAAGAAGCGCTCTAACCCACAGACTCGCTCTGCTATTATCTCTCTCCTTCCTCACGAAATTTGGAGAAATGACTTTCGAGATTAAAAAAAATTGAATAAAAAAACATGACGCGTTCACGCAATGTAGTCAGTATATCAAGATAGCCTAGATTAATATTTCTTGGGATTTCCGACAGTCTTAACATCGTCCAGTACGCAGATAGAAAGGCAATCCACGGCAGTTTTGCATAAAATAAACGCATTCAATGCGAGACTTAAGTTTCGTCAATTTGAAGATGCGTCTATATCAGGGTCGTGTGAATGTGTTTATTTAGGTGTAAGGTGAATGTGTTTATTTAGGCGGAATAGTAATCTTTTTATTTCCTCAAAATGTGTTAATTCCACCGCGCGGTAGTTACCCACATCCAATTATCCTGAATTAGGAATTCCATCGTCGAATAAAAAATATACATTTTTACATGCGATACATATACAGTAATTTTATTTTTAACCTCTACGATAGCTGACCACGTTACCGACAGGGCCCTTGGGTGACCACTTCCCCTCTGAAGATTAGTGCAATCATTTGACTGCGAGAACGGGGAGGATAAGGTCGCAACGGATGTCCACGGCGGCGGCAGCGGTAGCCGGCGAACCAGCGTTCTGGAACTCGCCACGCCTAGCTGCTACTCTCGGAAGCGACGCCGCGGCAAATCGAGGGTGCAAATCGGCCTCTCTCCAAGCAAGAGCCGTAATCACCGCTCACACACACACACACACACGACGGTTCCGTTTCGGAGAATCCCCGCGCGGTACATCCGATTGTCAAATGGATACGCCTCCACAACCTTTCACCCGAGAATGCACACTCCAGTGGACGTGAGGCCTGTTTTCACGACAAAAGCCAAGAGCAGAGAGGTAGAGGAAGAATATGACATGCATTCTCAGCTCTAAGGAGATATTTTGTATCTTCTGAAGTAAAATACACAAAATTTAAGGGAAAAGAAGCTTCTGGAAACTTAATTGCACCGATAAAATTAAATATTTTAACCAAGCTTACCTCCTACAAGTGACACGATAGTATATTTCCTCTGAAAAAATGGGGCTCAAAATAACAATTAAGGGTCGATAATAGGCATTTATTAGAAAAATTGCCATTTATTTGGACCAGTGTAAGTCGTAAGTTATTCTACTTATATAGAACCATTTTTATTGTCCTGACGATGCTCAGTTATGAAATGCTCCTTACGGTGTTTTTCGGAGATTTGTCAGAACCAACATCATCTTGCTTGTAAACAAAGTTATCACTTAAAATCATTAGATGTCAATTTCTGCAACAAATATCATGACAAGCTAGTTTAAGGTTACACAAAATATCACTATGCATAATTTTTTCCTATTGGTAAATACTGTGGTAAAAAAATCTTCAAACAGCGGTAAAAAAGGCCACAAATCGGTATAAAACGTGGGTATATATCCTTGATATCGAGTAAGGAATCGATTAATCAGTATCTAATATAAAATAATCCACTATTTGGCCTTCTTCTGAGTGGAAATCGCTCCCAAATGATTTGTCACGATAAAATATGAAAATACATGGAAACCTATGCAGAAAACCCACGTAGGAAACAGCAAATACCTATATGCTACGATATGGGCCTAAAAATAAAATACTAGGGTGAGTGGGTGATCATAGCGAGGTAAAAACATGTTTCTGGTAGAAGCTAAGTACTATTATCAGGTATTTAATTATTACGAAAGTATAACATCGATTCAGGTAGGTTTGTATGGAGTAAATTAAGAAGTATACTGGATGTATCCCCTTCCTCATTGAATTCCTCTTCAATTAACAATAAGGCCTACTCCCTTTCATTCTATTTAAAAATCCTGTTCTAAAAAACATAAACTTATCTTGAACCGTGAGAATCCAATTCCAAAATGAACGACTGCTATCCAGATGGCTCTAAGAGGGTATTCGCATTTACAGAAGTTAACATCGAGTGGAGAAGGGTTACGTTAAACAGAGCGGAGAGTAAACCTTTCGGACGCCGGGAACTCAGCGGGGACTAATTTCCTCTTCCGCGAACGGAAATGGACTCGCCGGAGTCCGAAATAGGAGGGGTGGAGGAAACGGACACTGATAAGACAAGAGGTTTTAATACCCCCATTATAATCCTAATTAAGAGACGTAATTCCTAAGGATGCGTCTAAAGCGGTTTCCTAAAAGCAGCGCAATGCTCGAAAGCAATACGGATTGCACACGCGAAAAAGAGTAGCAAGAACAGTCTCATTTTCTATTACTCGTTTGAAAAGCTTTCCAAAGCGTCATGAATTTTTAGAAATACATGCGTAAAGTAAATAAATAGTAGTATACGTCAAGTAATATAGATTTTGCTCCTGACGATGATTGTGAATCAATCGAAATATGTGTTATAAGCAGTAAAAATAAAATAAAATTTGTGGGCAGTACGATATCTCTGTTTATCATTTGAATCTTCGAATAATTTTGATTTTAGATTTCTGCAGCGATTAGATGCAATAATGTAAACCATTCTCAGGTATGCTGCTGCGCGAATAAACTCTAAATTTTCAACGTGATTTTATTGTTAGTTACATAACATAAAACATTTAAAGTTCATTTCTTGCAGCATCACACAATTAAATCGTTTATACCCTTCAAGTATCTCTTCTTAATCAAATATGAAAATTATACATCAGCATACTCCTCAAGCTACACTTTTCATATTGAGATACAATCGGATAGCGAAACAGCATCTATACATTCTAGGAATATCTAACTGACTCAATGTTTTTTTTTTTACACAAGTAACAGGGGAGGAAATTACGACAATGTTCGATAAGGTGAAGGGGAAGGGAAGGGCCGGCGGTCCTTCAATTAAGTTCAAAGGTGACGAAACCTTTGCAAAGAAACAATTACTTTATTCACATTCAGGCGCAGTAAGTCAAAAATAACATACAATAAAGATGAAATAAGGTGATAACGACATCAATAGACATGGCTGAGAACATAACCTACGTCTTACAATTTTAAGTCTGGCAAACAATTACTTGCATAACTGATTACAATATATGTCGCAATATCAAGGGGAGGTCATTCTAATTAACTGAGATTACTAAATGATACAATGATGATCCCAACTTGGGCATTGCAGAATATCAAATCCAAAGACAATCAATACGAATACCAAATAAAACTCTACGCTGGCAATGTATGTTAAGTGTCGAGGAATTATGACTTATAAAAATAGGAGGCATAATTTCAGCGCCAAATATCTACGAATGGAAGGTGAGTGATTTTGCATTGATGGAACGCTTGAATAAACGACAACAAAAGGGAACGCAGCTGTACCTTACGATTATCACGATCACAAAAGATGTGTTTGAAGAACGTCATGGAACTAATAATTGCAATTGTAGCAATTGTTTAACACAATAATAATAAAATGACATAGCGTTATGAAAAAACGAAGAAAAACGCCCGCAAATGGATACTTTGGTAATCTCCTTTCTTGTCTTCACCCAATGATCAAGGTCTTAATATTAATCGTGCGAGATATCCCAAAATTCGGTCTTTACTTCCCTAATTAAGAGCGCAATATCTATTTCACTATCCAGAAGAAAAAGACGCATTCGAGTTGCTATCTCCAATCTCGCTCTTACTCTACTAACAGATGTGTTTGCTCCTCACTAGCTGTCCGCGTTCATGTGCTCGCAAATACTTGTCTCCGTGACCCGTGGGCGCGCGTAGGGCCAGACAGATGGCTCCTCCGCGTACGGACCGTCCGAGCTCATGTGTTAGCTTCATTGTAATTCATTATGTCAATAGAACGTAGTCCACGCGCGTTGCGCTGACCGTGCGCGTTAATTTGAAACGGGCCAAAGGGATTTTATATGTGCGTAGCTTTTGAGCGTACATTATTCCGCGATTCGCAAATCAAAATATATGTAGCTAGGTGATGATAGCCCACGTAGTTCATAGACTAAACAATGATGAAATGTGGATAAGGGAAGATATTTTAAAAGGCCCTACCAGGAAAGGAGACTTGTTCGAATAGAGGCATGTATAGTATAGGGAACATGAAGGCAGACTAACGTTTGCAGCATTTAGAGATCAGAATATTTCGAGAATTTCTAATACCAAATTCCTTCAGGGAAAAATCAATGAAAATAGCAAAAGGGAAAAATAACGAGAAGTATTCGATAAGCTTATTCCGAATATTCTACATCATATGGAATGCAGTTTTCGAAAGTTGATAAGAGGTTGTTTGAGATTCAGATGAGGCCTACTTGACTCTTATCAGGTTATTAAACGCGGGGACGCAAAGGAGAAAGATGACACAAATCCGAGAGAGCTCAACGAGAATCTAATTCCGAATCCTGGGAAGCAGCGTAACTAGTTTGCAGATAAGCAAATCCACGGAAACTTGACTCGAAGTTTGCCTCTCCTGCCTCTCAAACAAGATTACTGCCAAGATATAAGCACACGTTCGGCGCTTGGCAGGGGGTGGTATATTCAGTAACCAACAGTTTCCTGAGTGTGCGACGTTTGTTAACAAAGCTAAAGGAACAATTCTCAATAAACTGGGCCGGTAGAAGCAGATAGAATTTGAGACTCACAAAAGGATAGGAAGGGAATACGAGGCAATGGAATGCATTACGTGAGTCCTAAGTTTAGACGAAAATGTTACGCCAAGAGACGTAAGATGAGATTGGAATACATAAACCAAGCACAGGCGAAACACGCACACTGTATGTCGAAGGTATGTAACAATGCAGAGCGGGTAATTTAAATTCATGATTTATGTTGTATTTGCATTGTTATTTACTTATTTATATTAAGAAATGATGGTAACCCCTATTCAGGTATACCTAAAGGGTACTTCAGGTACATAAAGGGCTATTCAACTTCACTGTTTTATTAATGTAAATATGTATTTTGCAATTTATGACCAAGTAGAATAAATATTATTATCAATGCCATTAATTATCATGATTAAGTTAGTGCCGCAATCTCGAATATTACAATAGCAGACTTTCAAGTCGACCACTAAATATGAGGTCGCCAACCGCGCATTTAAATGCTTTTGTAAAGTTGCCACTCATTTCACTGACGGCAAAGCGATCAACACTTTATGAGGAAATAAGCTATAATTAAGACTGTTAACCAATATGTGTATTGACATTATTTTTGGAATTTTTAAAGTTTCAATGTCATTTTTCGCGAGTGCAAATGCTCCTTCACAAATATTGAGAATAAATGGATCCCTCAGCACTCGTCGCCGCATTCGAACACTGAAAGCCGAAAAAGGCAATATGTATACGGCAATATGAATAGAGTAGTTTCCTTCATCAAAGAAAACGAATGGCATTGATTGCGATTCGTTACCCATCAGTAGTGTATCCAAAATATAGAAATTATTTGGTTTTAGAAATCCCAGTTTAGACGAATGTTAATGCCCAATTTCAATTTCAATTGAAAAAGGCCAGATTGGCGCCCATACGATGCCACTCCACGTGACGTCACAGGGAACTAGATGCTTTACGAGCAGTCAGGAGTTTTGCATCGTCTGAGATTATCAATGCATGCATGTGGCACAGAGCTCAGGGAAACATCTCTTAATAATCACCAATTAAAATTTCCTATGGTCGGAAAAGTTCCTTCATTTGATAGGGTATTCATAATCATGGTATTCATAATCATTATTTAAGCCAAGCGCTGTCCGCTAGCAGGGTACTTTGCTGCCTACTAGCAGCCTGCACCGTGGCGGCGCTTATAGCCTCGCACCAAGGTGGCCTCACAAAGTGGCAGCAGGAACCAGAATGACGTCACACGGGCTTTTCCCAGCATTCATACTTAGCCGTCGCGTTTTCGCGCGTTTGAAAATTTTCACTTTTCATTTCATCGCGAAAAATAGATATCGCAATTTACAATTCTAAAAGTGTGAAATAAATACTCCAGGAGTAATAATCTTTCGATTTAGGCAATGAAAAAATAGAAAACCACACTATTGAAGTTCTACTGGCAGATGATAGACGAGTGCTAATGATAGACGGAGTAGGAAGCTCTTATATGTAGTCTCTTACAGGATATCAGTTATGGACAGGATCTGATTCATTCCTGATTTCGTGTTATCAAAAGTAGGGTAAAAAAAAGAATCCTGCAGCACCTGCCATTTTTAATTACCTCCCCCCTACAATTAATTACGCTCCGCCATCTTTAATTACGCTATCACGTGACTTTTTAATCGACCGTCACTTGTTTTATTGATCGTCATTTGTTTCCCTTTCATCTTCTTTATCGTTATTCACCTATTTCTATTTTCTCTGACGTAATTTACTTTTACGCTTCTCATTTGTTTTCTCTCGTCGTTTGTTTTACCAATAGCAAATGATTTTCGATCGTCATTTGTTTCCCTTTCATCTTCTTTATCGATATTCACCTATTTCTATTTTCTCTGACGTAATTTACTTTTACGCTTCTCATTTGTTTTCTCTCGTCGTTTGTTTTACCAATAGCAAATGATTTTCGATCGTCATTTGTTTCCCTTTCGTTTTCTTTATCGTTATTCACCTATTTCTATTTTCTCTGACATAATTTACTTTTTACGCTTCTCATTTTGTTTTCTCTCGTCGTTTGTTTTCCTAATATAAGATTTTCGATCGTCATTTTCTTTTCCCAAGCTGCTTCCCCCTCCAACCCCGCCACCCTCCTCCTCCCCTCCCCTTAACCGCTGGAGGTTCTGGGTTCGATAGGAAATAATTCGACAAATGAACGAGAAAGAGGTGGTAGATATTTTTTTAAATTTCATGTATGCATGTTTACAAACATTAATAATTTTCAATTATCGATAGTATTATCCATTCGGGAAACTATAGTTTTCAAGTCATTCGCTATGCTCGATAAACCTGATGGGTATTTCTTAGGACAGGGGATCACTTGTTTTATTGATCTTAATTTGATTCTCTTTTGTCTTCGTATCGTTATTCGTCTATTTTCGCTTATCATTTGCTATCTCTGACGTTATTTACTATTCCGCTTCACGTATATTTTCCCAATATCATAAGATTTTCGGTCGTCATTTTCTTTTCCCACGCTGCTTCCCCCTCCACCCCCCATCATCGTCCCCTCCCCTTAATCGATGGAGGTTCTGGGTTCGATAGGAAATAATTCGACAAATGAAAGAGGCATGGTGGTATATAATTTTTTTAAATTTCAGATATGCACGTTTGCAAACAGTGACATATACATAAATTAATTTTCAATCATCGATAATGTTATCCATTCGAGAAACTATAGTTTTCAAGTCATTTGCTATCCTCGATAAATCTGATGGGTATTTCTTAGGACAGGGGATACCGAAGAGATTGATATCATTTTTACCAGCCTTTACCAGAGTGTTATTATATTCACTGTATTCGTAAACATAAAGTAATTCGTAAAAAAGTAGAGGATCCCATTAATATGTCTATATTCAGATTGTATACCTGTAGGTATCTGTGGCAGGATTTTCGTGTGACAAGCTTGACTCTTCGGTCTAAAAGTGCACTTATCCATTTCAATGATGAAATCTCCACTATGAAATCGAAAAACCCTTTTCAGGATATTTAAGGGTATTCAGGGTAAGGTAAAATCAATTTTGTCCTGACACCCCCTAGGTACCCCTTAAGGGGTCGATCAGGCCGGGGGGTACTCACTACTACGTAGTGAGTAAATTCCCTAAGTTTCAGACCGATTGGACCAACGGTTTTGGCCCTATGGTCAAAAAACCCGAATATTTCGGGAATTTTGCTCAATAACTTCTTTATTTGAAGAGATAAAAATATAGTTTAAATTGGAAAGTTGTTCAGTAAGTGACTGGTCACCCATTGCGTATAATTTTTGACACCTTACACTTCGGGTGTGACCCCTACACTCAGGGGGTAGGGCATGAGGATGAAACTTAAACCATAATATCTTTCTTATTTGAAGTGATAAATGAAAACTGTAAACGGCAAAGGTGATTAGGTTTAACTGTGCTTCAAGGACACTAATCAAAATTTCTCAGACTCCCAGGGATTCAGGGTCAGGGTAACCATGTACCCTAATTTGTAGAGTTATAATTTTGACAATAAGTACCAAACTTGTTCATCTTTCAACTTTATATACGATGTATTATTTAATTTTTTCATAATTCCCTCCCAAAGTGCCCAAAAATTGATTTCAAATGGATTTTGGACTTAAAAATTTTTTCTCGTTTGGGGGAAACTTATAAAACCTTAAATATCTTTCTTATTTGAAGTGATAAATGTAAACTGTAAACGGAATAGGTGATAAGATTCAACAATCCTTCGAATAAAACAATCAAAATTTCTCAGACCCTCATAGGGTCAGGGTCAGGGGTGCCTTGCACCCTTATTAAAGGAGTTAACCTTTTGAAGTTTCTGACAAATATTGTTGGTCCTTCAAAGTTATACATAAATCAATGATTTGTTTTTTACAAATTCGCTCCGGAAACCCTTCAAAAATTAACCTAAAAATTAGATTTGGACTTAGAATTTTCTCTAGTCTGGTGAAGCATATTTATCCTTTAACATATTCCCTAATCGAAGAGGTAAAAATATGCTGTAAACGGTTTAGGTGACAACTGTTAAATATCCCTCGAATCCAGCCATCCAATTTTCTAAGACTCATTTAGGGTCCCTAGTAAGAGTACAAGGGTACTCCTATTCGACATTACATCGTTTTGACGTCTATTACAGAAAATGTTCATCCTTCAAGCTAATAAACGAAACCATACCTTGTATTAACATTTATGTTCTCTAACATTAATACTCTCTATTTTAATATTCCAAATTAGTGTTGAATTTTTCTCTGTTTTTAAAAATCGAAAGATCATCTCCAACATTCTAATGCAACTTCTAACATATCTAAGGGTTATTTAAATAATACATTTTTCATTCCATTTGTTAATTTTTATTAATTTACGTACATAAAACTTTTCATCCCTGTTCAAATTCTAAAAAAACATACTCTTTCTTCAGTTATCATGCACACCCGGGGATAGTTTATGTTCTTTCCCCATCATAATTAATTAGGGTCAACAACCCCTCTCAGTATCGGGTACTAATCCTTTCCATCCGATACTTCACCCCCTCCTTCAACTCTTACTTCTTGAGGAAGTGGAACTCCTCCAGTATATTTTGGAATCTTTTCCTTAACAAATGGATAGACAAAATATCAGATATTTGATAAATTAGATACATTATCATATATTTCATAACGAAAAAGAAAAGAAACTCCTTCAAATGAGTAGGAGGAGCTTGCAGTGTTGGTGAGGGTATGAGGTGGTAGTCGTGTAAGAGGTACCGGTCGTGGTAATGGAGGGGATTTCCATCCTTTCAAAACAAAAGGAAGAGAATAAATTAACATCATATTGAAGAATGCGATTTAAGAACTCCGACTCATTCTTTCATTATCTGTATTATTTTTTGTTGAAGGAGCAGATCTCATTAATTATTTCATTGATTATTAAAGCAATAAATTATAGTGATCTTCCTCTCAGCCCGTAAAATTCCGTATATTTCACTCATAATCAACTTAAGTCGAATCTCAACGTTTACAACACTCATAAATAACACTTTTCACCCATTTCCGCAAAACACCGCATGGAAACGGTAGAGTACATTTCTTCTTTATTTTAGGTATTCTAGTTGACATTTTTTCCATTTCCTTTCCTTTCTTAGTTCTGCAACTTTTTCTAGTGAGATTTAGATCTAGATCAACTTGGGGTTGACTCCGGATTGGTCTGTCCGTCGTATCGTCCTTTCCCTGTTTTCGGTCAGTTTTTTCAGAACGGGTTTCCAAGTCCTATCCCATTCGCAGATGAAGCAACAACATTTCGTATAGCCAAGCTGTAATCCTAGTAACATAGAAATTACTTTAAGTGGCCATAAATTTTCCATTTATATTTTTGATAGTGATTTTTTTCTAAAAGTAACTGCATAGTCTCGTAAGTTTCTTTCATTTCAGTTTCATGATTTAACAGTATTGATAGGAGCTCATTGCCATTACTTAAGAGATTAGCCTTTAAAATAACCTAGGAGGAATAAATGAACAAACGCTAATCATCTGTGTTTAATTCAAAATCAAGAGTATCCATAACAGAGAGAACATTATAGCAAAAAAAAATAGTTTTTTGGAGAAGAAACCAAGTCAAATTCGTCATGGCGAGAGCGGGACATCAAAAGTTTCGATTTCGGATGCAGCAATTTTCAACCCTTTAATAGGGTGGTTTCCTATTATTTTTTATTGCCTAAATCGAAAGATTATTACTCCTTGAGTACGTATTTCACGCTTTTAGATTTTTAAATGACGATATCTATTTTTCGCGATCAAATGAAAAGTGAAAAATTTCAAGCGCGCGAAAACGCGACGCGTAAGTAGGAATGAAGGGAAAAAGTCCGTACGACGCATTTCTGGTTCCCCCTCCCGCCTGGTAGGTGACCTTGATCGAGGCTCTGAGCGCTGATAGGACGCAGGATGCTAACGGGTAGCTGAGTACCTTCCTGTCTGGTAGCGCATGGCTTAAAAAAGGTTTATTAATACCTTATCAATCGAAGAAAACTTTCCGACCTTAGCCAGTTTTAATAGGTGATTATTAAGACATGTTTCCCTGAGCTCTGTGACTCATGCATGCATTGGTAGCCTCTGACGATGCATAACTCCTATCCTCTCGTGTAGAAACTAGGTCCCTGTGACGTCACGTGGAGTGGAATCGCATGGGCGCCAATCTGGCCTTTTTCAAATGAGGATAAAATTTGACCCTTGCCATTCGTCTAAACCGGTATTTCAAAAACCAAATAATTTGTGTACTATGAATACACTAATGGTGGGTAACGAATCGCCATCAATGCCTTTTGATTTCTTTGATGAAGGAAACTACCCCATTGTGATCCTAAGATTTTACCCTGATTTCTGGATAAAATTTATATCGTGCAGTAGATCATTTAAATCCTCTTGCGTTATAAAATGAGGTCCATTAGAGTAGATTTACTCGGTTCTAAGTTTGGGCCCTTCGAGTTTCCGAATCCTTCATTATCATGTTTTTGATTACTTTCTGGATCTTTGCTACGATTATCATACCCAATTGGTTTCGGCACTTGTAAATTTTCGGAGTGAGGGAACGGTAGTATCGCTTATTCAAAGTTGTCTGGATATTTTACAGTGCGTTTTGACTTCGATGTAATTCCTTTCATTTCTTCAACAATAATAGCAGTCTGAAAAATGATCTGCCAAATCATGGGGACGGCAAATTCCTTATGACGTTTTCCTTTAGTCTAACCAGTAAGAAGCTATACACTGGTGCCACATAACACATGAGGATCCCATCCTTTATCATGGCCACTCAACAGGCCATCAAAATAAAGCTTGTAACCCTGTTTGAAAAAGGGAGTAATTTTCCAATTTTGAGCCTTAAAAGTAGTTTCACCGTATACATAATAAAATTCGTCAAGATGGTTCACGCACTAGGCCTGAAGCTAAGCCACTTCTCAGCAATTGCATTGTAATAAGTTGTAATTTCCTGCGAGCAACAAAGGTCTCTATCTTCTACTATCTTCAGAGAAAGCAAACGTCTTCTCGCTTCTACAGCTGGTCACATGCTGTTCTGAAGTGGCAGCTGAGGCAACATTGCTTGAACAAAACGATAAGATAGCACAATTTTAAACATATTTTGACAGAATAGGAAGGCATGACATAGTAGGACAACATGTTTTGGCAGGAAAGTTTTATTTTCACTTTCTCATGCTATCACGATACAAAAATGAATTAAATTACTACTTTCGTAAACGTAAAAAATTACATTATGCTGTCCTAAAGAAACTAGATGTGATAGAAAGAATCTAAGCATAGATTCGGAATAAGCGCGTAAAATACGCTTAATTAAAATCATTTTACAACGTATCTAGAACGAAATCTATGTTGGCCAGTGATAACTAAACAATTATGACTTTAAAAGGTTTTAGCGCGTCGATTGTGATTGAAAATTTCCTCAATGATATGCACATGATTGCTACAAATTTAATTGATGACACACAATTTTTCGAGTTAAATTTCATAAATCGGAAAACAAAAGTAACATTTTATTTTTTCCTAGCCAGTGGCAAAGAAAACTTTATTTTCTGCAATTTGATATCTCACTTTCTTTTGAATTTATTCGAAAATCAATTTTGTAAAATTAAAAAAATGCATGATATTTTGGTGTCAAATTACTTTTGACAATATATAAGGGTCAAATAAAATATCTTAATTAATGTGGACAAAAAAATGAAGGATGAAAAATATACTCCAATGAATTCACGCTTCACTTGGGACAATTTCTCTACTTTTATTAAATTCGAAATCTCAGCAGCAGTTTGATGTATTATATGTCAGCATCAACATCTCCGGTTGTACACCTAGGTCCTAATCGGTCACTTCTCAGGTGGAGGTCTTTTCCGATTTTTCAATGCCTCATTATTAGTCCAGGAAATAAAGCTCATAAAAGTGAAAAACCTTGCAATTTTTTCAAACTGAATCGATTTGCACCAAAATTTGGGATTAGATTAATTATTGCCCCTACTTCAAAATCTATACTATGCCGAAGGGCGCTTTTTATTTTTTAGGGGTGAAAACTACCCCTATAGATAAAAGCTGGAACTTAAAAAATTATTTTTTAAAGCTAAATCGTGTAAAATTTAGTTCAAATTATATGTATAATTATTTTTTTATGTTTGGAAAATAATTTTAAGGCGTTTCAACTCATAATCATCAACTCTTATTGGGGGTTAATGTAAAAAAAATTATTTACCCTAAAAATAAAAATTAATTATCACATTGTATCTTATTCACTTTCTTACTCCTTTCATTATGCATTCACTTTTTTCTATGGTAACATAAACAAATAAATGTGCATTTATGTAGACATTACATGAAACACAATCAAACGGAGACTGTATGGCTTCCAGTCTTCCCACCACATGCATGCTCACAGGTCACTGTGAGCGAGAGCACACATACTCACATATGTGTATTTATACATACATCTTATGGGTATGTGTGTTTATTTTGTAGCATATTTGAGTGTATCGTTAGCTTGTAACGTAAAATACACGAATAATATGCTGATTATGAGGAATATTATGCTCTGAATTGTGGATTTCGAATTTTTCGAAAATAAATTTGATTGGTTTTTCAAACATAGCTCCTTTATTTTTTATGATAGCAAGTTCATTTAAATTGTATTTTGTAGGGTGTTTACTGACTAAAAGTTCATGTAAATTAAATGTTTTTAGAGTCATTAATTTTGAAAGGGGAGGGATTTCAGGGTTTAAATAAGGTGGAGCTCCCTTGGAAATAGAGGTTTTAATTATCAATATCTCACCAAATATTCATTGTATAGAAAATTAAAACACGCCAAAATATTTGAAAATAAAGAAGCTACAATTTATTACCTTCGCATTTTTTTCATATCTCCAATTTTTTTGGAGTTATTTTGAAAAAAAAGAGCATTTTTAACGAAATTGTAAAAAATGACTTTTCACTTTTTCCTTCAATTTTTTCAAAATTCAGACTCGTAAATTAAAAAAACTTCTAGGATCAATTAAAAATACTTAAATAAAGAGAAATACCGAAGGGCATAGATCAATTTTGTCTAGTGTGGTAATAAGGAGTTGTTTTCACTGATTTTTTCGTACAAAAAAGTAGGGACTGATCTTATTTTTAATCATAACTCGCTCAAATTTCATGATAAAAAATATTTTTTCTCATTATAAGAAAGTTTTTTAAAAACACTTTAAAACAGATTACATAATTTTTCCTCGAAAATTACATTTTTCCCGCTATTTTGTATTGAATCTTTCAAATTTAGCGTATGACAAACAATAGATAACCATCAACAAGTTGTAGTTCGGTCCGAATTGGTCATAAAGGAAATATAAAATAAGATTTTTATTTAATTTTTTACAAGCTACAGTTTTGTAATTCACAATTTCCTAATAAAATTAATACTTTTCAAGTTATTTGCCTATAATCGATTAAAATCGTTGATTTTTTCGTCAAAAAACTGTTACTTTCAATCGCAAATAACTCGAAAAATATTAATTTTACGCAAAAAATGGAAAGAACATTTTATTCTTAGAAGGTATTTTTCTATCGATTTCTTTGGTCAAAATATAATTAAAAATTTCCACCCCCGAGATGGGGTGGAAACCACCCCAAGGGTAAAAGCGCCCGTCGGCATGATATAGATTTTGATTCTTGGTATATTCCCTACTTATTATGAAAATTTCAAGAAAATCGATTCAGTTTGAAAAAATTGCAAGCCAAAATGCTTCATTTCCTGGACTATATCCTCATTGTTGCGTTTCTCCGAGTAGTGTACGATACTACAATTTTTATTCATCCTTCGCAATGTTTCCGCTACTGATAAGCCTGCCTCCAACACGCTGACTAATTTTCCCTCTTTTGCCTGCTGGCAAAGGTATCCTAAATCAAGATAGGAAAATATCCTTCTCGATCGAAAGAAAAACGCGTTCTGGTAATGTGCACGACAGTCCTTCCGGAAAAGCTAAAACTTATTCAAAACCAACTGCATTCAAATGCGTGGCCCATCGAATATTCTCGTTGACTGCCTTGTTTACGTTGAGAGAAAGCTTGCTATGGCCCGTAGTGATTTTTGTCGTTTCGTTGAGATAGGCGAAGGAAAATTCAGAGGAGCGTTCCCAATGTGCGCACATGATGCCGTCGAATGCGTCTCAATTCTACGGAGTTCATCGCTAGTCATGCTTTGGGTTGCGGGAGACTCAGTAGTCGGCCGCGTATTTGGACGACGAAGATAGGAAATGGTTTTCCTTATTTGAATTTCCCTCACTGACCAAAGAACAGCAACCCACAGGAAAGGAAACCCACTAACCCGCGGAGCGATAGTGGCGGCACAAACTTTGTCGTGATACTTTTTTCCCCATAGTACGTTTACACATGAGGTAAATTTACGCGGTGCACTTTACCTAACCGAGTTAAAACTATAGCGCGCCATAAGCCATAACATATTAATGCTCTTCCTTAGGGCCTATTCACGAGATTGTTACGTCAATCAAGCATCGGTCTAGCGTTATGTAAGCTTGTCCCAAGAACGGGCAAGTTAAGTCTCCCGTCTACCCAACGTAGATAGAATAAATAAAAATGTCTTTCCAACAAGTCATTGTAATACTTATTCTTGTAGTTTTCTTGAGTGCACATTTTTACTAATATTTTTATAATAATTCAAAAATTATTGAAATCAGTACAACCGTTCTTGATTTCTAAATGGTGTTTTGAAACCGTTCATTGATTATCACGAGGTACGAAGTTCACCGGGGGTGAGATAGTTTAGTATATATCTTATTCCTTACTTAATTTTTTTCAACACAATATTAAAACTGTTCCGTATTTTTTCAAATAACTGTGTGTTCACCGCACTTTGTCGTCATCTACTGATAATGTATAATGAAAAAAGAAAATAAAGACGCTGCACAATGCTATAAACTATAATTGTTAGTGCTATAAAATTAAAATGAAAGGGTTATTTACACGTATCTCTAGTTATTAGTGACGCTTCTGGTTTATTTTGAGGTTGGGTCAATTTTTTAATATCTTTTCCGACTTTTCGACGCATATTTGTCATCTTCATTGACTTCCCACGTCATAAGTATAAGCACCCGAGTTTGACGCAATATTGTGAAGTAATGGTTCGTCTAATAAAAAAATAATACTCATCTAATATGGAGGACACTTGTATTTCAACAATTAAAGGCATAACTGCATAGATAGTTACGGAGTCATGACCCCTGTGATACCTCCTACCCCTAAATCTCACTAGAAAAAGTTGCAGAACTAAGAAAGGAAAGGAAATGGAAAAAATGTCAACTAGAATACCTAAAATAAAGAAGAAATGTACTCTACCGTTTCCATGCGGTGTTTTGCGGAAATGGGTGAAAAGTGTTATTTATGAGTGTTGTAAACGTTGAGATTCGACTTAAGTTGATTATGAGTGAAATATACGGAATTTTACGGGCTGAGAGGAAGATCACTATAATTTATTGCTTTAATAATCAATGAAATAATTAATGAGATCTGCTCCTTCAACAAAAAATAATACAGATAATGAAAGAATGAGTCGGAGTTCTTAAATCGCATTCTTCAATATGATGTTAATTTATTCTCTTCCTTTTGTTTTGAAAGGATGGAAATCCCCTCCATTACCACGACCGGTACCTCTTACACGACTACCACCTCATACCCTCACCAACACTGCAAGCTCCTCCTACTCATTTGAAGGAGTTTCTTTTCTTTTTCGTTATGAAATATATGATAATGTATCTAATTTATCAAATATCTGATATTTTGTCTATCCATTTGTTAAGGAAAAGATTCCAAAATATACTGGAGGAGTTCCACTTCCTCAAGAAGTAAGAGTTGAAGGAGGGGGTGAAGTATCGGATGGAAAGGATTAGTACCCGATACTGAGAGGGGTTGTTGACCCTAATTAATTATGATGGGGAAAGAACATAAACTATCCCCGGGTGTGCATGATAACTGAAGAAAGAGTATGTTTTTTTAGAATTTGAACAGGGATGAAAAGTTTTATGTACGTAAATTAATAAAAATTAACAAATGGAATGAAAAATGTATTATTTAAATAACCCTTAGATATGTTAGAAGTTGCATTAGAATGTTGGAGATGATCTTTCGATTTTTAAAAACAGAGAAAAATTCAACACTAATTTGGAATATTAAAATAGAGAGTATTAATGTTAGAGAACATAAATGTTAATACAAGGTATGGTTTCGTTTATTAGCTTGAAGGATGAACATTTTCTGTAATAGACGTCAAAACGATGTAATGTCGAATAGGAGTACCCTTGTACTCTTACTAGGGACCCTAAATGAGTCTTAGAAAATTGGATGGCTGGATTCGAGGGATATTTAACAGTTGTCACCTAAACCGTTTACAGCATATTTTTACCTCTTCGATTAGGGAATATGTTAAAGGATAAATATGCTTCACCAGACTAGAGAAAATTCTAAGTCCAAATCTAATTTTTAGGTTAATTTTTGAAGGGTTTCCGGAGCGAATTTGTAAAAAACAAATCATTGATTTATGTATAACGTTGAAGGACCAACAATATTTGTCAGAAACTTCAAAAGGTTAACTCCTTTAATAAGGGTGCAAGGCACCCCTGACCCTGACCCTATGAGGGTCTGAGAAATTTTGATTGTTTTATTCGAAGGATTGTTGAATCTTATCACCTATTCCGTTTACAGTTTACATTTATCACTTCAAATAAGAAAGATATTTAAGGTTTTATAAGTTTCCCCCAAACGAGAAAAAATTTTTAAGTCCAAAATCCATTTGAAATCAATTTTTGGGCACTTTGGGAGGGAATTATGAAAAAATTAAATAATACATCGTATATAAAGTTGAAAGATGAACAAGTTTGGTACTTATTGTCAAAATTATAACTCTACAAATTAGGGTACATGGTTACCCTGACCCTGAATCCCTGGGAGTCTGAGAAATTTTGATTAGTGTCCTTGAAGCACAGTTAAACCTAATCACCTTTGCCGTTTACAGTTTTCATTTATCACTTCAAATAAGAAAGATATTATGGTTTAAGTTTCATCCTCATGCCCTACCCCCTGAGTGTAGGGGTCACACCCGAAGTGTAAGGTGTCAAAAATTATACGCAATGGGTGACCAGTCACTTACTGAACAACTTTCCAATTTAAACTATATTTTTATCTCTTCAAATAAAGAAGTTATTGAGCAAAATTCCCGAAATATTCGGGTTTTTTGACCATAGGGCCAAAACCGTTGGTCCAATCGGTCTGAAACTTAGGGAATTTACTCACTACGTAGTAGTGAGTACCCCCCGGCCTGATCGACCCCTTAAGGGGTACCTAGGGGGTGTCAGGACAAAATTGATTTTACCTTACCCTGAATACCCTTAAATATCCTGAAAAGGGTTTTTCGATTTCATAGTGGAGATTTCATCATTGAAATGGATAAGTGCACTTTTAGACCGAAGAGTCAAGCTTGTCACACGAAAATCCTGCCACAGATACCTACAGGTATACAATCTGAATATAGACATATTAATGGGATCCTCTACTTTTTTACGAATTACTTTATGTTTACGAATACAGTGAATATAATAACACTCTGGTAAAGGCTGGTAAAAATGATATCAATCTCTTCGGTATCCCCTGTCCTAAGAAATACCCATCAGATTTATCGAGGATAGCAAATGACTTGAAAACTATAGTTTCTCGAATGGATAACATTATCGATGATTGAAAATTAATTTATGTATATGTCACTGTTTGCAAACGTGCATATCTGAAATTTAAAAAAATTATATACCACCATGCCTCTTTCATTTGTCGAATTATTTCCTATCGAACCCAGAACCTCCATCGATTAAGGGGAGGGGACGATGATGGGGGGTGGAGGGGGAAGCAGCGTGGGAAAAGAAAATGACGACCGAAAATCTTATGATATTGGGAAAATATACGTGAAGCGGAATAGTAAATAACGTCAGAGATAGCAAATGATAAGCGAAAATAGACGAATAACGATACGAAGACAAAAGAGAATCAAATTAAGATCAATAAAACAAGTGATCCCCTGTCCTAAGAAATACCCATCAGGTTTATCGAGCATAGCGAATGACTTGAAAACTATAGTTTCCCGAATGGATAATACTATCGATAATTGAAAATTATTAATGTTTGTAAACATGCATACATGAAATTTAAAAAAATATCTACCACCTCTTTCTCGTTCATTTGTCGAATTATTTCCTATCGAACCCAGAACCTCCAGCGGTTAAGGGGAAGGGAGGAGGAGGGTGGCGGGGTTGGAGGGGGAAGCAGCTTGGGAAAAGAAAATGACGATCGAAAATCTTATATTAGGAAAACAAACGACGAGAGAAAACAAAATGAGAAGCGTAAAAAGTAAATTATGTCAGAGAAAATAGAAATAGGTGAATAACGATAAAGAAAACGAAAGGGAAACAAATGACGATCGAAAATCATTTGCTATTGGTAAAACAAACGACGAGAGAAAACAAATGAGAAGCGTAAAAGTAAATTACGTCAGAGAAAATAGAAATAGGTGAATATCGATAAAGAAGATGAAAGGGAAACAAATGACGATCGAAAATCATTTGCTATTGGTAAAACAAACGACGAGAGAAAACAAATGAGAAGCGTAAAAGTAAATTACGTCAGAGAAAATAGAAATAGGTGAATAACGATAAAGAAGATGAAAGGGAAACAAATGACGATCAATAAAACAAGTGACGGTCGATTAAAAAGTCACGTGATAGCGTAATTAAAGATGGCGGAGCGTAATTAATTGTAGGGGGGAGGTAATTAAAAATGGCAGGTGCTGCAGGATTCTTTTTTTTACCCTACTATCAAAGACCAAATTCAAACGAGGGAATTCAATGATATTACATCATCTTCCTATTCCTACAAGTCAAGGATGGAATATCTGCAGCTTGCCAACCCCAATAATACTTCGCGATTGTCACCTGAACGGTGTCAGATTAATATTTTTTTAAAGAAGTACTATATCGATGAAGGTAGCTTTCCAGGAGGCAACTTAAAGTATTCTGGCAGTCTCCAGGAATTCCCTTTTCAATTCATAGTAAGGCCGACTACCTTTGACACTATCTAAATAATCCTATTCTCTTCCATTCTCTCCCTCGTTTATCCAAAATTTTCTACACTGTTGAGGCCGTATTAGTTAATATTTATTTGATGCCTTCGTATCGTTAATTTAAATAATTTCAAAACTAATTTTAAGTATACCGGGACTAGCCACGATGATAACTTTTACGCCTTGACCGGGATGATAATGAGGAGAATGATTTTTTCTGTGGATTTTTCGTACAAGTTTTGCATTGCTGGTGACTCCCGTAAGAGTTATCACCGTGGCTAGTCCAGGTATACTTAAAATTAGTCAAGAGCGAACACCTCTATTTGTTCCAAGTCCGAGCCTGCCTTGTGAGCTGCCATGTGAGCTTGCGGCATCATATGCTCAGCAGTCCGTAACACCTAGTCCGGTTGTGTCCACAAATATCCAAAGAGGGAAATGACGCCTCGGTAGCTTAACTGGCTAAAGCACTCGACCGAAAATCGAGGGATCCGGGGTCGTATTCTGGTCAAGGCAAATGATATTTTCTCTGCGGATTTTTCGCATCATTTCAAAACTTCCCCGCATAATTCCATCATGCATTCTTTTCTCCATACCAACTGCCTTCTCTTTCATATGGCCGAAGTCAAACGACTTGGCCGTGGTCTCCATCAAAGAGCGGCGAAAAGGGGAATACGGTAGGATGTGTTTGAATTTCACACGCCGGAATTCGGCCAAATAGTAACGAGAAATTGGATAGGAAACCGATTTTCTTACGGACTATTCGTGAGGGAACAATTACAACAGATAAATTTTCCCCCTTAATTTGTGAGAAGGCTGATCACATTACAAAAAGCCTCTTCCGAACTTCCAGATGGTCTTGCAATAAAAATAGAAAAGCTAGCAGGTATCAACGCTAATTCCAAGAAGATAAAAATAAGAGTCCAAAATTGAAATAAAACATATCTGAAACCGTTTTTTAGATTAAAAGATAAGTAACGACATTCTACATCAAAAGATTACTGCCATTGTAGATAAACAAGGGTTTAATTTATAGAATTATCAATAAATCAATGAATTAGCGCCTCTCTTCTGTAGCTGGTTGTAACAAGATACTTTCCTTTATCTCTTTTCCCCATCAAGATAGATTCACCAACACCGAATGGTCTTAATTGCTCACTGTATCCTCTTGGCAAGACCAGTGCTAATCTCCTCTTCCAGGTCCCTTTCCTTCCTTAGGGCATCAAAAAACTTCTTATATTATTTTTTCCATCCATTGTACTCAGTCTATTCTTTCCCACACCCAAGTTTCAGTAAATTTCTACATTTCATTCTCAAGTTTCAGCTTTTGGAGGCAAAAAAAAATCACAAAACTGAGACGTTACAAGAAAGTTGAAGACATTTTCTCCAGGTTTAGCCGACTAATGGGGCAAATTTAATACGAGGGCATTCCATGAATACCCCGCATCAATGATTGCAATATAAGAGGGTTCAAGGCTAAGGTCATTAATCACTTCACACGTACACACAAGTTTTTCAAATATGGCTTACACAAGAACGCTAGAGAACGAGGATAATACTATCTACACATGGAAGAACAAGCAATCACATCAACGACCATTAACTTGTCAGCAACAATGTAACGAAGCTCACAGGTGAACTATGGCGACGCCAAGCGGCTATGGATGTATGGAATAGCAGCCGTAGCAAAAAAAATCCGTTAGTATATGGAGGCCCTTTCTCTTCTGAACCTTTCGGAACTTAGCGTGATTGATGATTGGGCAGAAAATAAGTTTCAAACTTGGAACATAAATTCTGGGTAAAGGAATGAGATGTTAAATAAAGAGGTCAAACTCTATGAATGATGCTATCGTGCGGCGTTAAACAAAAAATTATTCAATTCATATAGAACTGCCTAAAGGGAGAATCATCGCCACTTTGTAATTAAAATAATGGTCAATTCCTACTATTTAATGGCTTTTCGTGAATATTGTTTAAAAATATGTACTACAATCATCGGTGAACATGCATGCGAACCTATAATATGAACAGATATTATCTCTGGTTGTAATCGAAGAATTTCCCTGTAGTTATCTATTAAAATTCCTCTTCTCGGTTGATTTCTAAGAAAACATATTTAATTATAACCGCAGTAAACACTTTCGTCAGTGAATTAAATTTATTTTTACGGTATATTATTACAAATTGTGAAACTGTGTCTTATTACAAATATAAGTCCTCATTACATAATTTTTTAGCTACTTCACATTATTAGAGCAATTTCACTTTGGCGTAATATTTTAGCTTAATACCAAGAAAATTATGACATGCGTATTTTTATACTTATTGTTTGAGCAGACAATGTTACGTACATATGAATTTGCTCTTATGGGGACACCCAGAGAATATGTTAACTTGGTTCATTCACTCATTCAAACGAGGAAATATTCTACGAACTACATTTATTTAACCATGTAATCAGAATTATGAATGAATGCGATAAGGATATCATCATTTGCATCTATATCAAACTATGTCTCCTTCTACCAAGAGCAGGCTCTCGAGGCGTTTATCAGGATACCGTTCGTACAAACATGGGAGTCTCGTACGTCTATTAGCACCTGCAGTTCACCGAGGGGCGGTAGGAAACCACCTTGGAGCGAAACTTTCTGTCCCTCATTAATTATAGCTAATTAGAGAATTTTAAAGACGAACTCACGGATTTGCAAATGACGAGCGGGTATACGTGTGAGGTCAGGGAGGAAAATAAGGGTATGGGGAAACAGGTGAAAATGAAGAAGAAATATTTACTCAGCATCTTCGCCAGCGACAGTGTGAAGTAAGGTTTTTCGACGATTCAATTCAAAGCTTGAAAAGCATCACGAACAGACGCCTCAGCGTTGCTCACACAAACCTATATTCCACAAATTACGCCACCGAAATATCTACAAAGAGAATTAGAAATTATTTTTACACCAAGGTTACATGGGAAAGCGTAAATTATGCTGCAGTAGGAAATGTCTAAAATTCTATCCCTCCCCTTTCCAAAGAACTGAAATACTCAAATATAAACTATCTTTATCACTTACTAATCGCTTCAAATGGCGTGAACGTAAGCGAGAACCGCTCAACCATTCTTTACATGAGAACCACAAATTGTAAACTTGAAAAACTGGATATTTTGGGATGGACAGCAGCTGGAATACGAGCAAAACATGCAAAGTAGATGGCGTACAATTTTTTTGCTAATGTACTCCCCTGAAGCACAAGGAGTAGCATCCGTTCCAAGCAAATAAGCGTCGTTGAATTGAGTTATGCACTTATGGTCACGGAACGCCGCAAAGCTTTCGTGGAAACTACGAGCAAGCAACCGCTAACAGTGCGATCAACTACGGAAAATACTGAGCGCATGAAATCTCTCAAATTTCACCCCTTCTGAGGGGGAAAAAACAGTGGCGTGACCACTGAAATTAAGTCTCCCGAAGCGAAAGACAAGGGAGTTAATGCAAGACAATTAGTTCGCCACCAATTTTTCCCCTGGTAGCAAAATTTGCTTCGCAAATGTAGAAGTCGTACTCTTGCAAACGTAGAGGCAAAATGGACACGCATTTGCGAACTAACGTCACGCTACACTTGACAGCGCTGAATAACACGCGCCTAAAAAGTTGGAGATGAAAAAAACAAGAATTAGTCCGACTTGCATATAAGACACAACTCTTGGGTTCACCCATATACCGTCTCCATCTAGATACTTACAGGTCAAGGGAGGAAAAACTAGGCGGGTCACCTGTTATCAGATCCGTATCATGAGCTCTACTCCAGCGGGTTGAAGAGAACGCTAGAGTAGAGACAAGCTTAGGTCACGTTAAGGGCACTGCTTTTAACGACCTCTAACCATGAGAGGAGTCCTAAGTGTAATATTCTTGAAATGAGATCGTAAGAGAGGCGAGAAAACAGGGGCTCACTGATGTTTTCGAAAAGATTAGAGATATTTGATTAAATCTCATTGTGTAAAAGAGAAGAAATTTAAACAGCGAGATTAACAAACCGTGTCGCAGTAATACCTAGCAGGAAAGCAAGAATTAAAATTAACAGCTGTCCGTATACATCACATATGAATGCAGAATGGATTTTTATGAAATTTTTACTTCGTTATTTCAAAATACAAGAGCTTGCGAGCTGTTAAGCAGGGAAGTCATCGGACGACACATTACCTGATAGCAAACTTAACGCGAAAATTTGATAATTAGATAAACTTCTAATTACGATAATCCTTGTGCTGGCAATATAATTCACCATACAAGTGAACTTAACCATAAATCATGTCTTAATAAGGTGGTATAAAATAAGAGTACGATACAGGCATAATTATTACACTGCTATCAAATATTTGAAAAGGTTTACCACTTCTAAGACCTTCAAAGTACCTTCAAAGTAAAGAGAAGGAGTAGTGCATTCAAATAATAAAATGAGTTTTACAATAATGGGCAGAAACTTACGTATACTATGACCACGATATGGAATGGTAGACTTAGTCTCACCTAAAAAGGAAAAGAAAGAAATATTAGTCACGTCAATATCAATGCACCTTAATTCATAAAGATTTGACTAAGAAATATTGAATTTCATGCATCAGTTCAATTGATCAATACAAACCTTAAAGTTGATTGTAATGAAATGCAATGAATTAAATTGAAAAAGCATTTCATTGCCATAGGTGAAAGAAAAAAAAACGATTCATGGTACGGTTTGAGATACATATTTAAAGAGGAATTAGCAAGTATGTTGATAATAAGCAATTGATAATGTCAACATTTTGTAAACGAAAACCTCAAAAAAAAAAAAAAAGAAAGAAAAGTCTCGAATAAACCCTCAGAAATCGGATGCTCGCTCTGAAATCTAAACCGAAGGTTGATTTTTGATTGCTGAGGTTAGAGTTCTATCTGGACTTAAACATGAGCGTGTGAACTTGACGCATTAAATGTAGGGGGGCAGGTCCTTCCCTTGGGCCACCTCGCACTTCGAGGATTTTTGTTAAGGAGTGTTCGATGGCTCAACCCAGGATATGATCCCGTGACCCTGTGATCGGTAAGCAAGCACCTTACCATTTAATAACTACGGTACAAATACAGGAAGGTCGATATTAACCACTTAAATTTGTAACAATCTAAACCACAAATGATCTGAGGGAGAAAACGACTATAGGTAACCCATAAACCTATCCGGTACAGCAAGTCACCATTCCCACCCATATCTTAACTGCAATCACTCTTAATGATTCAACCCGAAGAATGATTTGGATTGGTGAAGAAAGGGCTCACCCCAGATAGCCACAGGCGTTTGAACTTCATACATTCACGCACTTGACTTCTGTCCCTAGGCCGCCATGCAATTGAAAACAAAAATGTTTTTAGTGACTTCCGCGATACAAAGGAATTTGCTTTGAATCGCACAGTCGAAAAACTGCTCAATAAAAAGATTAAAATATTTAATTTGCGATCTTCTAATGACTACTGATAACAGGAAGTGAAAGCTACAAGGGGAAACCCCCGATACCTATCAGAGATCACAAATGACCACTCCCACTTTTATCGTAACGGCAATCACAAAGTGATTCATCTAGAAGGCAGATTTGGATTGGTGAGGGTAGAGCTCACCCCTAACTCACCCTCAAGCGAGTGAATTTCACACAGGCATAGCATAAGGACAAGTCCCTTTCCTTGTGTCACCTCTCGCTCCAAGGATTCTAGATTAAGGGCATATGAACGCTTCACCTTGGAAATGAGCCTAAGATCATCAATTCGACAGCCAACCGCTTTACCCACTGTGAAACCACACTCGCCTCCATATTCGAACATCGAAGAAATTAGCAACTCTCCATTTACTGCCAATCCTTCGAATCCTGAAGTAGACTCCATTAAGTATGGGGGGCGTTGGTGTGTTTTGGAGTCCCTTCGATTATGAGCCGAGCGCCTCACCAATTAGGCTACCGCACTCCCCTACAACTGTAGAAAGATAGCTCGGCCGCCAAAAAAAATTGTAGCAATGTTAACCACAAATAATCTGCGAGAGCAAAAACGACTTGGGGAAACCGCAGATAGCTTTCCGAGACAACAAGTGACCACGCCCAAAAAAAGCCCTGAGTTTCCCGCCCAAAAATGCCCGGAGTTTCCCGTCGAAAGTGGGCGGGATACGTGGGGAAGAGGAAGGCATTTTGGCGATTACGGGAGAGGCATCGGCCGGCGGCTAAGTGGGCCTCAAAGTGCAAAGGGGGCAATTGCGGCCACTCATGCAGGGCAAGGGTGGAATTGATGGAGGCCCTTAACTACTGGCGAACGGCAAGGCTAAGATAGCCGAGAGGAGAACGCGTCACGGCCGAGTGGATGGGAGTTTGCGGGCTGACGGAAGTTGTGGAGAGTTAACTAGCCGACACAGAGAGAGAGGGAGGACGACGTGGGTGCGTGAGTAGAATCCTGGATATCGCATAGAGGTTGACGGAAAAGTACGGGCTCCAATACAAGCCTCCCTAATAGAGGCACACACGTGTGCTTCAGATTAAGCGGGGTATTTGAGAAGACGGTGACAACAAGAACTGCTAAGCGCTAACTCTCTTTGAACGCAATAGAATTAAAATATTCGTCACATAAAATTAGTACGACAATTTTAATATTATTACTTTCAAAATTCTCTTTGGAAACGGGGCGATGAAGCTGAATGAAATGGAATTAACAAGAACAGGAAGGTGAAGTGAGATCTGCTGTAAGGTAATTTGCATGCATATGCTAGTAGAGAACCTCAAACATTACGATCAACTTGAGGAAAGTGCGCCAAAAAGCTTTAGTTCTTTGCCAAAAAGCCTTTCCTCCTTACATACTCATAATTTGAATACGATATGTAATATATAATACGAGCGGGCTTCCCGCGCTCTTTTCAATGCAGGTCCACAGAGGGACAGGCGCGTTTCTAATTGTAAAATGTAGAAAAAAAGGCAGGGTCTTATGTACAAATTTAATTGGAATGTTCATGTACAAATTGAGGGCAGAGGACCTCTTTAAACACAACTTTGGAAGTAGACTACTATCCTCTGTTAAACGCACATGATGACTCATACTTACGTATCAACAGGAGACTTGAATGTGGAATCAGCCGCATTTTGACACAAGTTATTTAAAGAATGAGAGATATTGTTGCAAATGAACAAATGTATCAATTTGTGCGCCGTTAACGTCAGGTATATTTACTGGTTTTTGCTTTTTTTTTGTTTTTTTTTTTTTAATTATTTGAAAACCAATTTTAGGAAACAATAGCAATATTTAGGAGGTAAGATATTCCGTCGCATGTTCTCTGATAAATTCTGTGCATTTTGGTACCTCATTTGTAGAGTTTGGTTGCGTATAAGTTGAGAAAACGGTATCTATACAGTAGAAATAATATAGAGGATAGGTAATGGGGCTGGGCGAGAATCATTAGTAAATTTGACCTAATGTTTCGTTATCAAATGTTATGTAAATTATGTATTATCTAATAAACATAAGCAAATGCGGAAACTTCGCAAAAAAATTTGGGAAAGTATTCGAACTCACTATGTACGCAGAGGGGGCGATGGGTTGCCCTCGAAAGCAATTTATCGGTCGGAATCAAATCAATCACTGCACACACCACTGAACCTCGACCGTGAACGTCCCATGCAAAAAAAACTCCTACCAAACATGACCCCCGAATCAGCACAGCGGTCTTCTCCGCAGAGAGAAAGAGAATAAGCAGCTATACAAAATGACAATATCACCTTCACTAAAAGTAAAGGTGATATTGTAACTGATGTTTCAAATTTAAATTCAAACTCAAACTAAAGAGTAACATAAAAAGGTTAAAATGTGATAAATAAAACAAAAAAATGTGAGATGATATTACACCTAAATGTTCGGGTGAAAATTAGAAAAAGAGACAAAAGCGATGCAGCATTACCATATTATAAAATATTTAACAAAGCTATAGTTAGGTATCCATGAGTCAGCTTATAAGAGTAAGTTATGAAACAAGAGAGAGAGAGGGAGAATAAATGAAGGTTGATAGTACTTTCACAAGTTAGGCGATTCTATTACAATCGCTAATGTTTACTATATTACTGTAAATCCTAATTATGACAAATATATTGCAAGAGAGGCTAAAGTACTTGTGCTTTTTCATCAAATTTAACAACAAAAATATTCGAAAATGAGATTCCGTAGCAAAGAAACTAAATAGATAACCTACATAGAACTTCCCATACATAGACAACAAATTCACTTTCAAGATTGTAGGCTTGATTCATACATTAATTATGAAGCAATAACGTAGAGATACGGAAATTATTTCGTTTCAAAAACGAGATTACTTGCTTTTTCATTGCAGAGAATTTTACGGTACTTCCTGGATATCAAGGGTGAGCTAGCGTAGCTGGTGATCAATTTCTTCAAATGTAACCAGATAAAGGCCGAATCAGCCAAGCATTTACTCTTGGTCATCCCCGATAAAAATTATAAGGGTGGTTAAAACTACATGCGACTTTGGAAGTTTATCCCAACAAATCGTCTACGTACAAAATATCTTGATACAAAAGAAAACATTCAATCCCTACTCACTTGGTATCAAAAAAATGCAGACAATGGAATAACGAGAGCCACAGTTCCTGGTTTTGTGATCTTCACATGAAATTTCTACCTATTTCAACAGCGAACTTAAGTTTTTTTACGGTTACGTAATGAGTAACAGTTACGAGGGAGGTTGGAGTGCGTAGCATACATTTAAACGGGTAGAGTGGGAGGATATTAAGATGAAATGATATGGGGAGCGTACAACGAAAGAGGAGGAGACGCTATAATCGTTAAATGGCAAAGGTGAAACGTTAAAAAGAGGAGTACGGGGAAGAAGGGAGGGCGAGGCGAAAAAGTCCCACGTGCCAACAATAGAAATATATTTATCACTCCCTTTCACCAGAAGGGACCTAAATGTACGCGGCCACGTGTGTCAGCGCAAACAAATAAAGGCGAGCACAGACAGTCGGGGAGGATCCCTAACAGAGGGCATCACGCGGAGGTTCCTTCTGGTGTGACATCAAATTTATCGGGTGGTGGGATCCCGCGGCCAAAGGACAAAAGGGAGCAAGATGAATGGATCGATGAGTCATTAATCGTGAGCAGGTACCGAGTGACCGAGCGTTAGACCCTCGAATGGTCGGTTGGCCGTCTGCTCGAGAAGAAGGCGTTGAACTGTTAACGAGGACGATTGTCGAAAGGAAGGGAGTGGAGCCGACGGTTTTTAGGATACATAGAATCAAAGGCCGGCACCCACAGCATGGTGATCCATAGACCCATGAGCTGATTCTTTCCCGATGAATTATTTGCGTTAGCCCCTCTCGGAAAAAATCAGCGGTTTAATTCGTTGTATCTCAAGGGACGACTCGTCCATCGTCACCTCGAGAAATGATATGGGGAGAGAGATTGCGTGGAATTCCATTTAAAAGAAAATAATAAGGGATAGAACTCCACCCGTTTATCCGAAAAACCTAGATCTCTCCTGCCAACCAGGAGTAACCTCATGACAATGGACGAGTCGCTTGTTAAAACGTTGGTGACATACAACGAGTTAAACCGGTGGAAATCACGAGAAGACTTCACCCATATCTACACACCGTATAGCATTAACTCTCTCTTAACCGGTAGAATACTTGAATATTAATAACGATGACCATTAATAACTAGTAAAATATACAGTGCTGTGGTTGGGAAAAACATTAGGCGGTACTCACCATAAATTGCCAATAGCTGATCATGTATTATATATCTAGCCGCGATTGAAATGTCAAGGTCCAACTTTTACATTAGTTCCAAGTTGTCCCTCGAGATAACTCTGAACGAGTAAATAATCATTTCCGATTTTTCTTTCTGAAATCCATTGGAAAATTGACAGTAGGGCTATTTTTTACAGATTAAAAAAAGTACGTAAACCGGTACGCTTATAATGAGTTTGGATTTTAGGTGGTACGCCGTACCGTCCCGTGCCGGCCCAACTGCAGCACTGAACAATTAAGTAAAGCGTCATGGCATGGCGATACGTAAGGACTGACTCTAGTTAACATGTATTTGTTTTATAGCCAAGAAAAAAATTGATGCACAGAAGCGGTGTGCAGTTATATTAGTTTTTTCGGGTAATTATGGTTATAATTAATCTGAATCAGACGGGATATCACTGAACACCTTCATACGAGCAAGAAAAAATTAAAGTTCTTGCTGTCTACAATTACTTCTAAATTAAAAAAAAATCCTCAATCGTAGATTACAAACTGCACTTCATTTTTTAGCATTCTGTCCGTGTAAATATATTCAGCAATAGCTAAATGCATAGCACTACCATCAAAATATAATTTTCATCCCATTACATCTTTCAATATCATATCGTTTTACATAAGGAACAGGGTCAAAATGGCACGACTCAGCATCATGTTGATACAAAAATATTGAAATATGGACATAAAAAATTAACACGATAAACATGCTCGTAATTTAAAATCTTCAAGCAATTATCTCTTTGACGGCTTTCTACGAGAATTTTCGTCTATAAATGACGATATCCATTAGTTATTGTTATGTTCTGTTATTTTCAGATCGTACTAACCGTTTATTTTAAAACGGCACCTACTCTTACAGAGGAATGTATTTTTTAACTACTCATATATGAGATAAAAATATAAATAATGAATTCACAAAACATTAACAGTTGGTATGGTATTTGGAGGAGGCGACCGACAGCTGAGGTAATTTGCGCCATGAGGGAAGGGTTATGGAAGGAAGGGTGGAGAGAAACCCGGCGTCGGCATTAGCCTGCTCTGAACGAAAGGCGCCAAGGGGATCATGGCTTAACGTCCCACCCGACGGACGGGGTCTTGCGCTTTAAATGTCCTCCACACAACACTAAAGCAGGGATCGGGCAGTCTCTGAAAATTCTCTGCCACTGCCGGGATTTGAACTCGAGCCCGCCGGGTGGGAAGCCAAAACTCTAGCCACCCGCCAACCCGATTCCCAACATTGACAGGCATTGAAATATTGACTAGAAAGGTGCCCAGAGAGATGGCAATAAGACTATAAGAATGAAAAACATGAGTTCATTGGTTTGACGACAATACTCAATGAACAAAAGAATCGGAAGCAGGAGGGGGATGGTGATTGAGAAAGGAAGGTAAAGAGGGGGGACACAGATATCTTTAGAAGATGATGGGGCGGAGGGGGGAAGAGGACAGAGGAGGGAGGTGGAATAAGAAGGGGTGGTTATTGGTGTGAATGGAGTCAATGGAGACGAAATTAAATCGACGGCCGACCATTCACACGCGTACAATTGCGCACTTACTGGGCGCAGAAATGTCACACGCACGTGCGGATCGCTCAAATGGGGCGGGGGAAAGAGGGGGGGAGATCGCCTAGAGAGAAGACCATAACATACTTTTCCAGAAGCCGTCTGGCCGACCCGAATGACTCAACGCAAGTGGCAGTGCGCCGCCTGCTTCCATATGCAAAGTGAGGGGACAATCACCACCGCCGAGAATTTGAGCACCACTAACCGCTCCTACATTAGGAAATGTCTTACCTTCCACTACGAAGGAAAACCAACAGCCATGAATAGCGTGTGCATTTTACGATTCAAAATAAACAAATTGAAATTTCAATGAAATTGAGCTTACCTGTAAGCTCATTACTTTTTCAGTTATAATGCCAAGTTGGAACGTGCATAAGTAGGGCAAGATGAAGCGAAGATAGAATGAGGAAGTGTCAGACATTATTGGAGAAGACAGAAGAAATTTGGAGGAGTAAATGAGAATGGAACGTGTTCAACTGAAGCAATTAAAATGCACTGATTACTTTAACATTTTTGCAATACTTCTTCACAAAAGATCCGCCCATGCCAATGACTAATTTCTCGGCGCGCCACTGGTGGAATGTAAGTAACATCTGAACGAGAATCTAGTAAAATAAAGCAGTCTCTGAAATTCGTGTGAATGCTCGAGCAAACACACGTACAAGGATAAAACAGAGTACTGGGAGCGTCCTCCGTCGATTCACTTGCGAGGCACCGTTTGAAAGCAGTCCAGATCAGCTCCTCCGTATCGCTCGCGCTCTCAATCTTCCTCCAGGCACCACCGTCTGCCTTCCCATCATTTGCTCAACTGCTCATTATGGGTAATTTTTATCAATCATCGCCTCCAGAGCGAGACAGGGGGGTTAGAGTCTAGAGCTCTCACCATACTACACTCGAGCAGAAGAGAATTCAGCCGGAACAACACCACTTTTTTCAAAGGCTATAATAATCGAGGAGCCACAAATAGTTCACGATTTTTGTTGTAATAAACGACGTACAGGTAAACTCTTCACCACATTCCCGAGATTCTAGCCTTAAATATGACACCCTGGTGTTTAAACCATGCGGATATTATTTACCGTCAACAGAGGGTAAATCACTTGGAAATTCAATTTCTCTCACCACTACTTTGATATAACAGAAAGTAGAGCCCAAAACAATGTAAGTGTTATTAAGAGCAATTTTTCAATGGTAGGTACTAGCAATGCTTCTCAAGATGAATCACGAGAAAAATATATCTTATAACGACTTTCGTTTACATGACTAATTCGGAGCATTCACAATAATAAAATTTATGTAAATGCTAATAAAGTATATCTATAAAAAAAGTTGAAAATACTTAAAAATCTACCGAACTGATGGATACACAAATTTTAATTGGAAAGAGTCAACCGGTTACTTACTCACCGAAAGTGGTTTTCTACGCCCTCAATAAAATGCCTTTCAAAACCTTTGATTAACCTTCAGGAATAAATTTGAACTACAGGGAAATAACAAAGGTATCTTTTCCCAAGGAGGATCTCACAGACATCACTTGAATTATGCACATTGTCTTGGTATTCAGGCTTTTGATACCAGCGAATACTTATCTTTTACATGCACACTACTATAATTTTGTCAAGTTGTGCCACCAGTTGGTCTGGATTTTAAGACAATAAAATGTTTTACAAAAAAAGTCAAATTTGATGTTATCAAGAATTGATAAAATTAAAATACGAAGGAATATTATACAGGTTGAAGGGAGATGCAGCTATTCATCCATTTATTTATAAATACTTCCGGGTACATTTTTCCATCATCCGAACGTTTTCCATGCTATCAACCAACTCAATTATGAGTGTGCACGAGACAGAAAAGGTGGGCAGACGATTTTATGCCGATTAATGACCCCGCATTACATACCTACATCAACGCATATTAAGAGGGTACAGGACAGGGTCCCATAGGATCGTCCCTTCGCCACATTTTCCTGGACGGTGAATGACCACATTTCAAACCTGAGATAGAGATGGACGACTGCAATTATAACGGCCACCATATCACCCAGCAGCGATGGCGGGCGTTACAGCTCTCGCACAGAGTCGATGAATTTTCGTTAGGAAAGGGGACAGGTGGAGCACGCGATCATAGGTTGTCCTCTGATGCGACAACTGGGACGATGACAAAAGACAAGCGTTAATTTTCCCATTCACCAACTCGCCCCATTCACGGCTACCAGAATTCTTGGCTAACAGCGCGGCCATAAGAAGTCAGCGGCGACACGATAACATAATAAAATGGTGTTTTACGCCTACTCCCCATATCATTTATTTTACTGTAACCGATTGTGGTATGATTCCGAGACTAACGAAGAAGATACGCCTATGACATATTTGCTAATAAAATGTTAATGGTATATTAATACTGTTAACATTACTGATACTATTATTATCTCGTATTTTCAAATTCAAAACTGCACTGTCCGTTTACAAATAATTTTATTTTAATTAAAAAAATGTTAACCATTTATATCTGATTTTATGCATCTTAATATTCACCTTTGCAATGATGCATTGTGAATTTTTTATTAATAATTACTCTTTTCCTTTTCTTAGTTCACCAAGGTATGTTCTAAATTATTACCACAAAAGTAGTGATTTAGGAAATACTCTGCGTAACAAAATGAGTGACGGATACATCCCTCTGCAGAGTCTGATGTGGAGCCAATGATTTAAAGGGCCTTAGATCCGTAAACACATAAATCAAGTCTATTCTATTTGAATAATATACTTAAAAAAGAAAAATATTCATGACAAAGGAATATATACAAACACCTAGAATAACCTTTGTAATCTCTCTTAGTATTGCTCATCATGCGTCCGTGCATACTGTTTACTGCATCTCTGCTTTTTTCCATTGGCTGAGAGAGGACTTAAGAGAAGATAAGATACTTCTGGGATATAATTTCAATTTCAGAGGCCATTAGATGATATTCGTTTTTTACACCCACAACCTTCACCATCAATAAACTCGAGAATAGGGTTCGCACAGGCAATGCTTTACGTATAACCGTTAAGCGCGTTCAGCGTCCATTCGCTGATCCAAAATTGATCCGAATCATTCCATGGTCATCACGCCTTGGCTGGAAAGAGATTAAGCGGAGACACGAGACGGCTTTACGGCATACTTTAGATTCCATCTTGCACACACTCCTAGTATCGCGTTTGTTTACACTGAGGAAGACCCGTTTCCGGTCCTCCACTCAAGTCCAAGGCGGGATATAAGCCCGTCTCGGACGCCGCTAACCTGGATGCTATCCAAACCATTTGGAGTTGGATAGACGAATTGTGTCTTTCAAAAGGGGAAAAATCAGGAATGGTTAATCAAAGCAGAATTAATAGTTAGGACGATTAAAAGTCAATCAATCGGGATGACAAGGCTATTATAATCGTTTCTCGACTCACACGTCCACATATTATGCCAAAAAGTGGAAGAAATAAGTGCTACAGATGGATTAAACCTAAATGCTTGTTTGTAAAGATATCGATAAAAACAGCGCCATTTATTAATGGCCATAAAAAAAATAAAACATAATAACCTCAACGTACTAAATTTTGAGGTAACATTAATTGATACAAAAATTTGAATAAAATGCTGTTAAAGAAAATTAATCTTGAACAGCTGGAAAAAGCGTTGATAGTAATTAGTGACATGTTCACGGAGGGCTGAACCAATTCGTTATACCTGCCATAACTGAAACCAAATCATACAGTGGTAAAGAATGCTTTCGTATAATAATAACAGTAGATTCATGTATTGATCTGGATGTGATCCTAATTTTTTCTGTACACGAAAATAAGTGTATGGGACAAAAGAGAAGGGTGGGTTGTTGCATTTTGAAGTCCTCGTAGAAGCTTACGCTACGCCACTAAATACGCGGTACAGGGAAGGCGAAATGTGTGAGAAGGTACGATAAAGCAACGGACGGGAAAGTTAGTACTATGTAGCAAGCAGCAGTGGCCTAACTATGGAGGGGATGAGGGACAGATCCGCCCCATAGGATCTGAGAAATAAAAAAAAAGTTATTTAAAACTATTGTCTAGTTTTGAATTTTAATAACTCCATCCGCTTAAAGTGTCAAAATGTTGTAAAATGTATATCCAGGCGTGTCATTATTCAAACATTTTCCCGAAAAAGTTGCCCGGGGGGGAGGGGGGAGGTAGCCATCCAAGGCCATCCACCCCCCCCCCCCGCAAAAGCATCTTCCTAGCTACGCAACTGGCAAGCAGAGTGCCTAACATAGCGTAGGAGTATTAGTTTGATCCGTTAGAAAGAACAAATTCATTCCATCAAATACTTCAGTTCGGTCATCATTCACATGAATCAAGTTCACGTAAGATTAGTTCGACGAAGGGCTCAGCTCTCCCGTCAGATATACTTTTCACATTTGCGTATGTCTTCTCTTAATCAGTCTCTCTTCACTTGTCCATCTACGATGATCTTCATCAGGCCGTTATGCCTTATCATGAGACCGATTAAGTTGCCCTGGCCACTTATTAACTACACTATAGTTTAAATTTGGGAAATCGGTATTTTTTGTTTTTAGGCTTTGATTTTTGTTATAGAACTTTCGCGCAGACCTTCTCTAGCCATGCCATCTCCCAATCAATCCAAAATCTTCCACACTCCTTTCACCATCCCCATCGCCCTAACGTTTCCTCTTATCTCCAACCACACAATACCACATCTCAAGCCAACAAAGCCCTTTCCCACTCTCCTCTCCTCCTGAGTCTCTATTTCCGCTCTTTAACGTTCTACATTCAATCTCAGACCCAAGATCATATTTTCATTTATAACACCATGTAGTTCTCCATTTCCTCTTCTCAGTTGTGAGTGCTAGACGTTTCATCGACCAGTTATGTACAGTCGGTTATGGCGACCAAGAATATTCGCCGATTCAGTAGAGGTAACACTCCTATTCCCCTTTGCAGCCAAAACAAAAGCAATCCGTAATGACTACGTACGAGCTACTTTCTCGTAACAAAAATTATTATGATGCAAAATTGCATAGTGATTTTACACACAAGCAGAAAAAATATCATGTTTAGAGTCCAAAGAAGTTAGGTCAATATGTTCGCAAAATTGGACGACTGCATTTTATAGATGAAAATATTTTTTTTAATATAACACTTCAACTCTAAGTGACAATGTACCTATATACACATCGTAAAAACATAATTAAAACATTAAGACCACTTCACTGAATACACTCAGTATTGTAGCAAAAATACTCAAATAAAATTATGCGAACAACTTGAAAAAAGATTCTTGACCAAATCAAAACTGAGAGTTATTCAATTAATTAAAAACGATATTGTAAGGTAAGCCCACGATGAATTACTTGTTGGTTTTTGCAATTTCAGCAAATAAGTAAAACCGTCACCATATCCTCAATGTACTACGGTTATTCTGCACTGACAGCCGTTATACATAAACAGGTTCCTCTGAAACCGAAGCTTACTTTAAGTTCCTAATCGCAATTCGTTACACATAACGGATGTTTGCGTTAAATGCGTTTCCCTTTCACGCAGTGGGTAATTAACAAATAATAAGCACAAAGTACGCGCCTGATAATTACAAAATTAGATTACAAATCCTTGCGCGTGAAAGAATTCGCACATTGGCTGTTCAAATGAGATATTAGATCGTTATCGAAATTACCGCGACAATCTCACAATCACCTTTGGCATAATATGGAAGAACATAATTATTGAATTATTATCCCGTTGAATTATGAATTCTGTTTAGATGATGCATGATCCGCTATCATACAACGTAAACATTCAGGAATAAATATTATGCCATCTTCTTTCCTAATATATCGATTAAATTCATAATTATAAAAACATGCCGACATAGTAAATTTAGAGCTCCTAATTCATAAAACGATTTAAATTCAAAATGAAAACACCACAAAGCTTCCTCCTCATCTGAAATGAAAACGACGTGTTAACAATATCCCATGGTTAGTAACCCACGGACTAAATATAAGTTTCTGCGCTTTTTACAGTATGTACTAATTGATTAAACTAGCTTGTGGATTATGGTTCACCACAGTCGTGTCAGTTACAGACAAACTTCTTAACACTGCGTTAACTACTAATTCAACTACCAGGAAACACTTTCCATAACAATCTCTTCATTAATCCAACATATAATCTCAGTTTCCATTGAATCTGCAGTATTCCTCCATATCTATGTAGCCAAATAATTTATTTCTTAGTGGCCTAACTATTGGGTAGTAGAAACCCTCTAAATTCCTTTGTCAGGGCCTCAAATTTTCAATATAATTTTTGGCATAGCTCTCTGATGTAGCTAGCTGTAACTATCCGATAAAACATTCAATAGGTGAAACGAAGTATTGAGTGGGAAAAATAAATTATACACCAGTCAAATTTTTATTGTGACTTTTTTTTCAACGAAAGGTTAGTGGCTTAATTAGTATAATTTGAGACCTATGACCCGAAACGGCTGATAACCGTTATAATAGAGAAATAACGATATGTGACACACCATCAACCACAAACTAGGGCATAGCTATATTAAAACTAAAATTTAAAACTTTCAGGCGTTTATTCCGGGAAAAGATATTAACGCGACTAGGATAAAAAAATTTCGGCAGGGTAAGAAGGGCGAACTAACCGAAAAAAACCACCCTGTTCCGCGAAAGAAAGCCAGGCCGACGGAGCATCGCAGCGGGGAGAGGCTGGAAGCGCGAGTTGATCATAAATTAATAATCTCCCCGCGCTCACCCAGGCTCACTCGAAAACCTTTCCCGCCCTCTCACACCAAATGCACGTAAGCACCACTTCGGAACACCAACTTTCGGAGCTCGACGAAACAGCGGAGGCCGAAGAGTAGTGAGGCGGGATGTAGATATGCCAGCCTCCCTACGGTCGGGATTGGAGGTGAAGGAGGAGGAGGTGGGGGATTGGCGACCACAGCCTCCGGCCGCAATCCTCACCCTTCCACTGCACCACTCACTTTCCCAACCCCTTACACCATTTTCCCACCCCACGCACCACTGGTGGTGACTCTTACGAGGACTCATGCACACATCTGCTTACCCAGGGATCAGTAACTCTTGAATGATTTAGCCCAGGGCTGGTTTGGATGGGCGAGGGTAGAGACCGCACCTGACTAAGCCTCAGGCTTTTTATACGTCGTATCAAAAACCCTGTACCGTCACTGTGCGATATCTTCAGGATGTGAACAAATGGTCGATAATAAAACTATTCCTGTGAAATCAACAAGGTTTTTTGATTCGACATGAATAAATTTCACAGTCACGCCTCGCTTTATCTACTTTACCCTTTACTTTAACTAGCCTATCTTTTAAATACGTGTTTCTTTCCTCAGTTACAAACTCATTCAGTGACGGTTAAAGCCGACGGTAGGTATGAATAAGTGTAGGAGAGCTCACCCCGAACTAAACCACAGGCGTGTGAATGTCACATATACAGAGCTAGGAGGAAGTTCCTTTTCCTGGGCCACCACGCACTTCGAAGATTTTATTTGGGGATGTCTGAAGGCTGCATCAGAGATTTGAACCCGGCATTCCTCGATCAGCAGCAAAGCGCTATACCCACTATACTGCCATGCTCCCCAACATATGCTTGAATTGAGAATAAATATGATGAATTTTATTTTTTGTTAAGTATTGAAATCTTGAAAACGTAAAATTCGAATTTTACGTGAGATAATGGATTGCTGTCCATTAAATAAAGAAGTGACCGTTGAATAAGACACGTTAAACCCCTTCCACTTCGATTAATTTTCTTCTGAATATCGTGCTCCTATTCTCTCTTTATTTTTTCTGTGGTTCTTTTTCAAATGGTTGGTAATGAAATGATATTTTGTAATTTGTAATCAACGTAGAACCGTAGACTAAAATGTGATTATTAAACATGGAGAACACAGCTATCGCTACTCGAATAAAATCATTGACATCCTTCCAATGCATCATATTTCATGAAATATGAATTATATATGTATTTTAAACATGTTTTAACATTTTTAAGCTTTTAAAATAGTTATATTGTTCCTCTAAATAGTGCTAAAATTATGAAAAACCCGATGACGAGATACCCTCGTCATTGCGCGGTTTGGCGTCGAAAGATCATGACGAGCTAGACTCGTTATTACAGCGCAAGGGGTTAAGTGAATAATCAAAAAAAGACAAAGGCTGAATTGAATAAAAATTTTAATCAAGGAAAAATGAATATTATCTTCACAAGTACACTTTTAGCGGCCAAACAAAAGGACGGAACGTCCAGACACCCTCTACGGAAAGCATTAGAAAGAACGTCATAATGAATTGATTCCCTGGTCATCCCACCAACCGGCACGCATTATCGAGAAACGTGTTGCCTACCATTGAGGATACAAAAGAAACTCCAAATGAAGATGACAAGTTAGAAAACGTGATCCAGCCAGCAATAATAAAATTGAGCTTCGCCAAAAGCAAAAGATCGATAAGATTACATTAAAAAAGGTTAAAAAGAGAGCCCAAATCAATAGAATAAACATTTGGATACACACACGCATTACGGAGGGTAGGTATACGTAAAAAGAGCGATCTGCATTTACAAGGGACCCAAGCAGTGGAAAGAGATAGATAATAGGTACAACAAATCCTCTTAAACGCTCTGTACTTACTGAACAACACAAAATAATTCTGAAATGAACAACTGATAAAGATATGTTTTACACATTCAGGATTTTACATGGGAGAAAAACATCGTAATAAAACGCATGAAGGTTTTCCTTAGAGATTCAAACCTTATTTCTCACAGAAAATGAGGATGAAATACTTGTTCAATAGACTTTGATGAAAAATGCGAGTAATCCGGTCACGTCACCTAAAAATATATGAAAACATTTGGCGGATCATAAAAAAGGGAAGCAAAACAGCAAAAAATTAGTATAAATGAATTTGCTTTCACCAGAAAAAAGAAGCCATATCAATTAAAAACGCTTTTCAGACTTGTAATTTTTTATTTTCTTCTTTTGAAACCCACTGTGCAAGAGTGAAACCCAACGGTACACCCGCCTTTGAATATCCTAAAGAGAATGAAATAAAATTGACCGAAGCTACGAAAAGAAAATCGAAGGCTAGTGACGGATAGAAGAGGAATGGACAAGTTCACCATGGAGGCAGTTTCGAGGAGATATGGAGTCAGTATTTAAAGCTTTTAGACACCTTTCACGGCGACCATCACGAGATAAAAAATATCCCATCATTGAAATCGAAGGGTATGCAAAAACACAATAGCGAAAGATTATTCTCCGAGAATATAAGTGATAACTTCGGGCAATTTCCACAAAATAAAGCTTTAATTCTAATTATATCAGACCATCTTCTGATTCTAACTGAGATTTATTAGCTCACTCCTTCGATTTTTAGCCAGGGAATACTTTGTGAAAATAAATCTAAGAAAACGGCCTAACGTCAAAGTTACCAAAAATCGAAAACAGTTACAGTAAAGCAAGACAAATCAATGGTTTAAAGTTAAAACAACTATCATCACCGTTAGTTTCAAAGCCACTGCACGCCTTCGGGGAGGGAGGCATTAAGAGAAAACAGGATTTTGCGCACAAACAAAATGAATGAACTCCGTAACTCAATCAAAGACGACAGAAAATTTATTGAGACATTACACTGGAAAGACTGGAGACAGTGGCATGTATGGCCATTCGCCAAACATATGGGAAAAAAATTATTTATGCTGCATAGGAGGAAATAGAAAAGTAAGGAATATGGAATTAACTAAATTATAAAATCGAGTCTTTACCTTGGCTCCTATCCATGAATGGCGACTCAAGAGGATTTAACAAACCAAAGTCAAAGATGAAAATGTACACCATTAATAAAATTCGAGTCATTAACGCACGAGCTTATAGATTGATAGTTAAACAGTAGAGGAAGGAAGGTCACCGCGGCTGACACTAACTAGCTCGTATAGTCAGGTACCCCGTTGCATTTTTTTATTACTTCGCCAAGCAGATGTATGACATACAGTCTTTTCCATCATTTGACGAAGATAACATACACTAGTATTCTGTCCCACAGGGTTAAAGAAACCCTCAAATTTGGTCTTCATCCCCGGACTTCACGGTATCACTTATTAGGCGGAGACATATCTCCGCCAGCACCGAGGATTGAATACGACGATAGGAACCTGGATACACGTCGCTTGATTCTCGGCGGTCGCAGCGAACACATCGGTCGATTGAGAGAGTGATTTCTTAAAAATAATTTTTGTTTCTGGCCGGCAAATACAGCTTTGTACTTAGTTTTTGGTAATGTTTCTTATGAGATTATTAGTTATCATCGTTGCTTTCTGTTATAATTTTGATTTTGAATATCTACACTTGGAATACATTTTGATTGAAAAAGACTTTTTTGACTGCTGATAATTCTTGTTGTGATTTCCCTCATCCAGCTAGTGAGAGACAATCGGAGTTCCCTGTGTCTAGGGCTTACGTTACAAATCGGCAAGATTTAAAGACGTAAGGCCACATTCGAAATCAGTCATTATCACTACACCACGAATATTATTTGAGAGTATTCTCCAGAAGGCCAACAAATGAGCTACCACCCTCCGCGAACCAAAATGGGTTTACAAAAGATGCCACACGCGCTAGTGACGGTACAGTAATTCAAATTTCAAAGGTATATATGCTATAATTAAGAGTGTTAACCAGAATTTGTGAGAGTGATGATGAAATAAATCGAATTCAATGATATTCTTTGTAAATACCCCATTATAAGTATTTAGAAAACAAGGATTACGCTGCGCACACAACTGAACACCAAATAAAAAGTGGCCGAAGTAGCGATGGAAGTGAAGCTTCAACGCTACGGACTGAGCCCTCCTCTATGAAATACATAAACACCGACACTGGGGAAGATATTCACTGAAAAGGTTTACACTACTATCAAGACTTGAACCCAAGCCCCGTGGGAGATACGTTGTAACCTTTGCCGAGGCGCTAATGCGGCTCCCGAAAAGGCAAAGAGGCCCACAAAGGTTATTCCAACGGACGTGACACGAGTTCTGCAACACGGCGCTATTTCCGAATCGAATCAATCACGGTCGGAATCAACCCGTGGGGAACTGCTCCGAAACTGCAAAGAGGGCCGTTTATCCACATCCTTGGGACACGCAACGCCGCGCCGGCGAGGTCAGGGGAGTGAAAGGAGCATGTTTTCCTCGACAGAGGGCAACATTCGTGAAGGGAGCTAAAGTTTGTATATGGGATGAGAAGGTAGTTAGGGACATTGCGAGAAAAAAACTGGCGCGGATGTACCAAAGTCTATGCTTCCTCTAACAGTATAACTTCAGTGGGGACCCTGAAGGTACAGTATGCAAGAGACGTCTTGCTGTTAATAGTGACCTCACGCGGCCGCAAAGAAAAATCTCTCGATCATCCTTCCCTAATCTAATTTAGAATTTCAAAGCTGCAAAATCAAGTTTTCATATCTTTCATTGTTGCTGTATATTTTCCTTTGTTATCGAGTTCAAACTACTGTTACACTAAGATATTAAACATATTCTGATCTTTAAACCGCTTAAAAACGAATTTTCAATCGCATGAAAGAACTTGAGAACAATAAATTACGATAATAAAAGGAGTCTGGTATTCCCTTTCTCTAAGACTATTGTTGGTAGCTCGATTCCCCTTAATGACAGTTGTCCTAAGATTCATCTATTCCTTTTCCATCTTCTATCACTATTTTGAGGAATCATAACGCTTCTTCGGACTCATTATCGCGATGGCGCTTACTTACAAAATTCCTCCCCGTTCCTCTCCCCCTCGAAGTGCATGGTAGAAAATTCTCGGACAAGCATGCCTGACCTCCAGGGTTTAACCCCGCGGAATTGAAGTAGGATGTCAATTTACAAGTCTAATCGTGGATGCAAAAAAACTTCATGAAAAATAAGTAGAATCCACTGTTCTAGCCTACAATTCTATAAGAAAATATGATATATACAATTCTAATTCATTATTACAATTTCATCATTTAAGTAACGTAGATCTTCAGAAAAATCACGTCGGAAACCATAAGAAAGTATCAGGCAGACTTCCAATCCGATTACTCAACTGAAACAAATACTTGTGGAATACACCGAGTCACGTAAGGGAGCCATTTACTCTCAAGAATAATTTCCCTAACGGTCATGCACCATCAAAAATTAGGGGTTAATTTCAACTCTTGGCCATTTTCAAGTGATTTTATCCCTCCGTGAGATTGGATTTGCAGTTGTGAAAGGAGTTTCGCGGGCAGCTGATGACATGAAGTCATGTATTGCTCCTTGTCTCTACGGGTGCACGCGCACCCGATTAAGGACGGCAGGAGTGGAGGGGGAATGATCGATTTCAGTGACGACGGTCGCTCTAGTGACGAGAATTCGAAACCGTCCTGCACGCGATGATGGCTCCGTAAGTCTTCGGATGTGGCAAGGTTTATGAACCACTGGCGAAGGGCTAATACTTAAATTATCATAGTACATTTGACTAACGTTCAAAACGGTTAACTAGGAATAATATATTTGACTTAAGTTAAAAATAACTTAGCTTAGCGCAATATTTCAGGTTGATAGCTATTCGGAAAGTGGTTAAATTTGAGGTAAATTTGAAAATTTTTTCCCAGACGGGCAAACAAACATTCAAGAAAGTGACTGCATAAAAACGTGGTAAGACAACAGTATTGAAGACCATCCAAAATAAATGAGTAAGAAAAGATATCCGGTGGAGTATTAAGCGAGGATTCGCGCCCAAAAATAAAGAGCTGTAGCGTAAGAGGTAAGCGCCCCCTCTAGAGATCTGATAGCAGTGTTGAAATGTATGGGATTGCATGAAGTATGTGAAAAGGAAGTTTGTTGTGCTAACGACCGTGAATTGAAAAAAAACGAGACATTGTCGTGTAAGGGACCCTGAATCGAGGAAAGAGAGGGGAAGTGAGGCCAAGGAAGGGACGCCTGAGGCGGCTGCCATGACAACCTAATTGTCTGCGACATTCCCTCCAGAGATGCGAGACGAGAGGAGAAAATCAGACGGATGGAAGGAGGAATTCTTATACGACCCGTGCGACGAAGTTGAACGATCCCCTCGCTCGATGAAAATAAGTTACCACCTGATAGAAGAGCGGCGATGAAATTAATGATGCCTCATAGCAAAATCCTGAATCACACGATCATTTTTCACGTACAAGTCCAGTGATCACTTCAGCTGCGCTTTTCAATGAAAAGAAAAACGATGAATTAGGCTGTCATTTTCAATATCATACGGTCATTTGAGGCATCCCTAATGTTTGCTATGTTCGTTATCATAAATTTCAATGTCATAGCCACAAATTGCATTTGCAGTATCCTCCTTCTCGACCTCTTTATTTAAATATTCATCGCAATATCTAGTGTAGGCCATTTAGGTGGGTGATTTAAAAAATCATTCTTTGCCAACTTTGGAAATTTATTGAATTTTCATCTTCAATGACCATGTAACATGTTTTAAGCCATCTTCCATGACTTAGAACTAGGCCCATGCTGGGCCGCCGGGACACCGGGTGATAGGATGCGGATTATTTCAATCTTGCGGCGTGAACGGTGGTAAAATTGACAAGCAATGCCATGAGAATGAATTCCCCCAAACGAAAGTGGAGCCACTGATCTTTAGCTTTCCGCGCAACTGCTTATAGACCATCTAGTACCATGAGCCTCAGAACAACTGCCATGGGAAATCTGGAACCTGTATAGCATAGTGGTCTGTGCAGTGGTCCGGAAACGTAAGGGTTCGATTCGAGGCTCGATTTCCAGTGCAGAGACTATTTCGTGAAGGCGGTTCATGATGATAGGAATTAAAGAGAGCGATTAATCAAATGAAAATAAATGGAACTTGCACTCTGAAGCTCGTGAAGGAATTCAATAAGATCTCACTCAGTGATTTAGCCGGAAGGTTGGCTTGGATAGGTGAGGGTAGAGCTCACCCAGGAGGAACAACACATTCACGGTAAGGGTTAGTTCCTCTCCCTAGACTCTCTAGTCTTGCACTTCGAGGAATTTTTAAGGGATGTCTTAAGGCCTCACTAATGATTTGAAACCTTCGGTCAATAGCCAAGCGCTCTCCCCACTGGGCTATCACACGTCCCCTCCTCCTTTCTCAAAGAATATGATAACACTGTTTAATTACGTTAATTATGGCCGTTCGTCGGTAGTGCTCTAATACTGCTCAAAGTTATAACCTTATGTGGGTGGAAAAACACGGTAGAGTCTCCATCACGTAAGACCTAATGCAAGCAGGGATAGCGTGGCATTCAGTATCAACTTAAGTAACCCACACATCAATATCTGCTCGCCCGCCTACTACGCCATATCGTATTCATCTAAACGTGGGAGTACATGCTTCAAAATAAATGCTCTCAACGTTGTATCGCGTAAATTCGTATGCGAAGCAAAATCATGATCTCGGGAGTGGCAAATACAAATTTACCCACGCGGCGTGTTCGACCCACGTTGACGTACGAGTGACACGATCCCAAGTAAACACAGCTACCAAAACGTCTAAACATCACCCAAACGCCAATCAAATACAAGTTTTGATTGAACATTTCACTGATAATTGCATATCACACAGAAAAAAACACTGAATACACTAGTTTAATTATTTTTATCGATACATCTAATAGATATTTTACTGTTCCAGAATTTTCCACTTAATATATGACTGCACGAAAATTGAAAAAACTTGCGAATCGAAAGAGTTCATCAGTTAATTACAAACGAGATAACATCTGGATCTCTCTCAGCCACTTCTAAAAATGCGTATACGGAAATGCATAACGTAAAAAGAGAAAAAATTAGGTATGCAGAATAGAGAGTAGTTGGTTGCAATGTAACGGTAAAATTGGAGTGGTTTGTCCTCTTCATTCCGCGATGAACTATACCAGGGGTCTCCACACTACAGTACCCGGGCCGTGCGCGCCCCGTGAGGCTCTCTCTCAGCCCGTGGAAAGATTTTTAACAAAGAAAATTACAGATTTTATGATAAAATGTTTCTATTCCCACTAATACAAGTATCCAAGTGCAGTGTATAAACGTTTTTTTGATGATAACTAAATAAAGGAAAAGTAAAGTGATGGATAAACAAAGACTTAGATTTGATTTTTTTAATTGGACCTCAATTCGGCTCTAAAACTGAATTTAAATTGTTAGAGCAGCATTTGGAGGGAACATTTCGGAAACTCTTGAACTAGACCAAAAATCCACAGCTCACTTTTGGTTGACATAGGGCGAAGCAGTCCCAGGCGTTCAGCACGACCTCTGAGACGTCAATAGGCTAACGAAATCCATGGGCCTCACGCGCGGCTGCCGAAAACAGAAGAGGGGCTGATCCCATATACCTCGGAGAGTCATTAAATCAAACGATTAACAGGGGAAAGCCATTAAGGAGGGGATATAGGGGCTCTACGTCTCTCCGTTTCACTCCTGCCGTGGTCTGTGCTTTGCTCGCGTCATTAAAAGAGGAGAGAGCATTAAATTCAGACGGCAGTCATTATCGCGAGGGTGCGAAAGACAAGGGAAATTCTGGGAAACGGCACTAAATGGCCGCCACCGGCTCAACAAGCAAAAGGCAAACCAGGAAACCCTCTCTCTCCCTCCCCCCCTCATCCCATGCAGCCAATTCAGCCGCCTCTCCACATAAAGCAGATATCCACCTGCAGTGACGAACGCAACCGCACGGGATCATTTCTGCCGCCACTGTCACCAACATCCATCTTCCCTTCTCGCCTCCTCATGAGCATACATCATCCCCGCTCGATCGGCGTATCCCTTGACGTATTACTCGTTAAAAACTTACGCTATCATAAAATTAGTTGATAAAGGCGTAACTTCGTGGAAGGTTGTCACACGCATGACAAAGAATTCACATACTATACCCCGAAATATTAACACTTAACTCCCTACCAAGGTTATGATTGCACAATGATGATTTCAAGGCCTTGAATAATGTTTGCTGAGTGAGACTTCAATTCTCAGCACATAGGAAGGATAACAATAAACAACCCCGGGAACCAATCACCAAAGGGGCCAGGCAAACGAACATTTTTATGATACAATATTTATAATTATAGCTGTTTTCTTATTATTTTATTCAATTTTATTCTATTTTTTCTATTTTATTATTATTATTTTCATGTAGGGATTACAATCCAATCCTATTCAAAAATACATTTACCATATTCCACTATATAAATACCACTTGTTCACTGCTATTAGTGCAAAAATTTCGTACCTCACTGTACGTTAGGATGGAAAAATCACCCCCACGGCGGAAATTTGGCTTGAAAATGCAATCGGATTACAAGGGCAAACAAATACAGAGAATGAAGTCAAACAGTAAGAACACGTCTATTGGATAGATGGTGGTATATCGAGCTAAATTTTCAAAGGACATCGGTAAAGCAGTTTGAAGGAGGGATTTTATGTCAGTTTTTAATACAACATCTAGAGCATGCCTTCAGCCCTTAAGATTTAGAGCGTATGAGATACATGTAAAACTCTATGTATAAGGCATTTTTCAAAAGAAAAACCTTAACGTATACTTAGCAAAGTAACTAGTAAAACGAGAGATCAAGGGGTTTGAGAATTAAATTTCTAAGGAAACAGGGGGAGGTATTATGCATGCAGAGCACGAAAATGTTTCGGTTAAAATTTTCATAAAACCCATAAAAAATGATTTTGAACGAAAAAGGAGCGTGAAGTTGCAACACTATGTTTTACGCAAATTTTTTATATAAATATATGGATTATGCTGAATGCAAACTTAATCCTTAGCAATAGGCACGAGAAAAATCAGAGCATCTCTGTAACAGGGTGAGCGAGATTATATTTCCGACCCTAAATTATTCATTTTGAAGTTACGGCTGCGAGAAAGTGACAGATATTAAGACATATATTAATGAATTTATTAAACAACGACTTTTGGACTCCCGAGAGCATGAACCACAACCATACAGAGCTACGCGATTATTTCAAGTCATTTTATTGGACAACTTCCGTAACTGCGTTCCGTAAAAGCAGAGAACATACAATACAATGGGGTGTTAATTAGCTACTGGGCGTCAAGAAGTAATAGTGGAATGCATATTTTGGTCGAAAGCACTTCCTCATAGAACGATCCAGTTATAAAAAGTTGTTGAGAAATATTTATCTCAGCACTGAAAAGTATCTCAACAAAAATGACATTATGTTGCTAAATAATTATGTCCACAAGTCGCAAAGCACCTGGACCTCAAAGATACGCCATTTTGAACCTCTGTAATCAATTATATTGACTTACCAAATATAAAGGATAGAGAGCTTACCAGTACCTTATAGCATAGAGAGATATTAAGATTCATACAGGACTAAAGATATTGTAACCCACTCGTCAACCACTGAAAAGCAACACTTTGGCCACCAATGACGCACCATGATACGAATCACTCGTTGATTCGACCCCTAGGTCGGTTTGGTTAGCGGACAGAAGAGCCTCTTCCACTCTATAACCCCAGACTATGGCGAGAATATATTAAAACATTCAGGGTACGAAAGTCAGTTCCTTTCCCTGGATGGCTAATATAAAGAATAAAAACGAACGACATTGGCACTACAAAATCAGATAGCTACCGCCTTCGGTTGAGAGTATTTAAGTAGCTACTTCTTGTGTCGAGGCTTTTAAAACTATAGTTAGAAATTTCAAATTAGATCTACAAAAAAAATTATCCTGTCCTAACAAGTCGGCGCTATTTCTAAAGCTCACTTCACCTCATTCCTCAAAGGGAGGCACTGAATAGGATATATGAATTCGACACCATGCAGTTAGCTGATTGATGAATAATTAAGGAATAGAACGGGTTCACGGAACTCAGAGCGCCATATAGGAGTAAGACGGCGGCTAGGGTGATGGATTCGAAGAGATAACACTCCGGTTTAAGTCAGCGATCGGATTGAAATAGAGGTTGCCGGCCACCATGAAGGAGACGTGTTTTAACTCCGAGAGGCAAACGCGTTCTGAGAAGACGGCTGGGTTTTCCAATCGCAAAAAAGGGTAGCTGTGAAAGAGTATTACACCTTATTTATCTCTTAAATAGATCTCTTAATGCAATTTAAAAAAGAAGAAATAATAGGAGACATTCAGAGAACTATTTTTGGTGATTCTCGGCGTCATATTTAAAATTGGCCTTAGTTTCTTCTCCTTTGCATTCCAAATGATAATTAAAATTAAGTTCAGCTCTCTCCAACATGGGTTAAAACTAACGTATAGGTACAAACTATACATATTTTATTTCGGGAAATAAAAGTACAATCACTGAAATCCGAATAATGCTTGTAGTAAAACATGACATAATTAATGGCTAATGATGAAGCAGGGATTTAAGTACAAGCAGAATGCTAAAATTCTGAATTAGAAGCATCAAAATAAACCGTGAAAATATAATATAAACCTGAAATAAAAATAAAGACATTAAGACTCAAATAGAAGAAAATGTATAGATATATACGTAATTAAAGAATTTTGAATCCAGATTATTGAATGTACATTGGGAAAACCCTAATTATAGTATTCAGTCATTACGTTAATGACTTCCATTCACTACAATGGTTCTACTCAAAGTATAAGTATAATTTACCATCTCATAAATCTGTCAATTTGCTTTCCTTACCATTTAATTATTATCGTAATATACTAATACAGTTTCAATACAAGATACTAAACTTGGCCAACACCTTCAATTTCAAGCAATAAAAAGGAATCATTTGAAAGATTTCATGCCAATGACCGACAATAATGAACGCTTATTATTCATTTATTTTCTGTTTGCGAATGGTTCCCAGTATTCATGGTCGACCAATCGATTACTCTTATGCATCACACATAACACGTCGAGAACCGACAACTTCTCTCGATAGCCATCGCCTCTCAACGGTCACCGGTTAAAGAGTTCCGGCGATGGAAAAGTCCAAGCCTTCGAGCGAACGACGACAATCTCTCAGCCTGTCGGGACATAGTGAATTATCTGCGGCGGGCAGCCGTTGGGTCGTCGTAGATGCTCCGGGGGAGACAAGACAATAGTGGGGGGTTGAGGAGAGCGGTAAAAATGGTGCTTTCGACAGGGAACACGGGGAGTTCGACTCCCGATGAATAATTCACGCAGTCCCTATCAAGATCTCAGCTCCTGGGATGGCAACGCGCGCCAAGCAATGGGATTCTTTCAAAGCTTCTGCTTTTTCGCTGGGAGGATGGGAAGGAAGGAAAAGTGGCCGGGGAGACGCGAGAGAGCGCGCGACAGACACTTGATTTAATCAGAGCCCGGGAGCCACGTGCAACGACCCGGGCGGCAGCGGCCAGAGCGAGAGGAAGCAAAGAGGAAGATGATGTACAAATAACGTACTCAAACCTAGCAAATGAATGATTGGGATTATGAAGAGTTTAGAGATTAAGATTTAAACAAGATTGCCTGGTCAACCGAAATTATCCTTTTATTCGACGAGGTAAAAGAAATCTTCATTATGATATTCCAAGACTTTGATGGCCGAAAGGATGTAAACCCCTTCTTGCCATTCATAAAGAGCTAACAACTGGAGAATGAAAACAACAGTAGCCATAAATATCGCACCGGAATATCTCAGCGACCATCAGTCAACGAACTAATATCCCAATTTTATGGAAAGACAGAGACAATCAGCCGATCTGAGTCAAGCGTACCGACAATCGCAGAGTGAAAATCATCAGCAGCCTTACGAAACAAATATAGAGACCATTTTCACAGAAATATGACATTGAAAACGATGAAAATATGGGGAAAAACGGTAAACCTATCATTATAATCTATAAATTACAAAAATTAACTCAATACGTGTCCAAATGGGTTTTACTTGTTTTTTTCGAAGCATTTCACCTAAAATAGTAGTATTCCTTAAGAAGTAAACATATGGGTAGAAAGACTTGCAAATTTCATTATGTACTACGCACAAAAATTACATATATATTCCATTATGTACTTAATAGGAGGAGATACCCAGTTGAGTCTGAGGAAAGTAATCCGAAGAACATCATTGGATAAAGCAGTTAATTACATTTTCAGTTTCTACAAAACAATATCTCGTTTAGAGGGCAAATATAGAACAAGAAATCAATATTCTCACGTATAATATTTTTTACGATGATAATTTTGATGAAAGTATTCATTTTTTCATTTCTTCGCTTCGACTTCGCAATATTACAAGAATTTTTCAAAACATTGGTTAACAGTTTTTCCATTTTTACATAATTCCCTATTGCACACGGAAATTTAAAAAAAAATCCAGGTTAATCTTACGTGATTACCGCGATGGATAATAGTTATAAAACACCCAAAAATACTGCAATACTTTTACATTATATTAAATTAATGTATCTACAAGGACAAGGAATAGAAAAATACCACACATTGAATTTAAAATATAATTTATTTAATGCAAGCCAAGACGATGCTTCGATCTCATAAGGAGATCCCGACGTCCAATGACATTCTATTCTTCGTGTTTTTGAATCTTACTTGAGCTAGACATTTCGATTCTCTTGTCTTGTCCGGCATTTCACGTTTCGATGCGGCTGTAAAAATTCTACGAAGATACTACACTTAAAATTACGACAAAGACATTTTAGGCCAGAAAATGGGTGTTCAACTGGAAAAATTTTATACAAAAATGAATTTGAAACAAAATATTTTGAAAATCCCAGCTGGAACAAAAATTCAATTACAATTCGAGGTACTTTCCCGACACGCAAATTCCCCGATTTTCCCGGTCGGTGGACACCCTGATAGTAGTGTTACTGCGGAATGATGAATGCGAGGAAGTGGTGCTGCCGTATAGAAAGGGTGGTGAAAGATAAAGAGTGGAAATGCAGTGATGAGCGCGGGTAGTCACGGGTGGGTCATCGATTGGGAAGGCCAGAACACGAGGATGGCGGCAGGGCACGAGTCAAAGGGGCGTGACGGACGGTTGCATCACGCCGAAGCGCCAAAGAGTGCACTCATCAAAGGAAGACAAAGGAAAAGAAATGCTACCGCTCTCAATTCCCTCTTCTACCAAGTGCTCCAAGCAGAAGGCACTGGACGAAGATCACTAAGACACAGTGGTTTCTTCACTTCATATTCACGATTTAAAAAAAGAAACAATGAAGCCATCAACTGAAGCCCTTAAGAATGAGCGAAGAACCACGAATTCAAGAGTAATAAAAATTTCATCTCCTAAATAGTTTATCCCTTCATTAATGACACTACTTTCATACATTAAGCGCCAGTTTGATGAATTATAGCACATATGTGGTATCTCTATGATTACTATATGGTTATAGTACGCGTTAACCAGAACATGACACAGTCGCCACCTTATATTGAGAATATTTAAAACTTAAATTAAAGCAAATTAGGTTTCAATAACGTTTATTTAACGAAATGAAATGAAATTGAGGAACACGTTTACTCCAGATTTCATACTCCCCAAGGTACATAGTAGTTATAAAATTCCGAATAGAACTCAATTGAGAGAGAATTAAATGTTATACTGATACAAGCCTAGAAAAAAGATAGTGTGGTAGTCAAAGTGGACACCCAAACTTTGTTTTATATTCATGACTTAAAGAAAAATTACATTATTCATGGAAATAACCGCAGACTAGCCTGAAGGGTACATTTACGAAGTCATCTGCAAGTGCACAAAAAGAGAAGAGCCAGTTATAATTGCCCGTTGTCTAAACCTAACTCCGTAGAGGAAGAAGATTCATTGGTATCTTAAGTGGTTACAGAACTTGCTGCGGTTTCGCGTCAAAGCAAAATAAGTTTCCTTTGCATGAAAGAATTTTTGCAAATTCACCAAACGACATATTCCCCAGGCCAGCGCTCTTATTCTTTAACGCCTCACACTACTCTCTCTCTCCTCCCGCTGAATTCATTTCACCAAATAAATGGCAGGGGACCTTCTAAATTTAACCTATGAAGCTGATTCTACAGAAACCTTGGCCTAGTAATGAAATATTTTCTGTGAATAGTAAGTACCTCAGCTCAGTATTTCAATTACTTAGTACAAAACATGACATGAGAATAAAAACGAAGGATTACGAATGAGGAACATTTAAAATCAAACATGTCTCATTTGTAATGAAAATGAAAAAGCAGGAGCAATTTCCACAATTTTACATTTATTAATACGACCGGTTTCGCTTTTCAGCATCATCAGGTACAAAAATATCAAGTGCGCTGTGCTTAAATAGGAAGGTAGGAGGGGGTGGTAGGCGGTAAGGCGGGGGAAGGGGATGGAGGGAGGGTGTACAGTCACGGGGCTTGGGAAAACTGAGGATGGGGTTAGAGAGGAGTATGACAAATACACTAATTGTCCTGGTAGGATGGGGTTAGAGAGGAGTATTTGTCATACTCCTCTCTAACCCCATCCTCAGTTTTCCCAAGCCCCGTGACTGTACACCCTCCCTCCATCCCCTTCCCCCGCCTTACCGCCTACCACCCCCTCCTACCTTCCTATTTAAGCACAGCGCACTTGATATTTTTGTACCTGATGATGCTGAAAAGCGAAACCGGTCGTATTAATAAATGTAAAATTGTGGAAATTGCTCCTGCTTTTTCATTTTCATTATGTCACGTTTCCACTCCATCTCGCCTGAAACCTCAGACTATATGTCTCATTTGACTGACAGCTTCAAGCTTAACTGTATGAAGCCTTTCCTTTGTGGAAAATTATTCTTTCATTTTCGATCGTGCCTCATTTTATTATTATTGAACAGCACGGCACGCCGCGGAGTCAGTTTCTATGCAGACAAAGTCAAAATACATTCTATTTGGGCTTTAAAAATCGATTATATAAATTATTAATTAAAATAATCATCAATCTTACTTTGAGCGTCAATCGCCTGTAGATTAATACCTTTCCCAATGAGGAAGGAATAACCCGGAGGGAATTTAGCTGCTTGGCTTGCAGTAGTGATTACCAATAGCGAGTACCAATTGTACGCCGATGTACGATGTGCATATTTCCTCAGAGAAATATTACTTAATGAGCTTTGAGTTCGATCCACCGATTCGTAAGTCTTAGAAACGGCATTTAAGAGGAAATAGCGATACCCATTTATTCCTACGGTTGCAATCACAAGAGAACTTCGTCATGATGACACTCGGAGGAGCAGAAAAGAAACAAACATACATGAAAAATAAATTGAATTGGATATTGCAAAGTACTTGTACGATATCTAAATATGCTGGAAATATTTGCTATTTTTGTTCAATGCCACAATTTTAAGATAGTAGTTTAGATCACCAAGTGCAAGCCTAGCAATTGGATAATTACATCAAAATCCTCCACTGATTTAATATTATTTTAATTCACACATATTGAAGTCGAAATTTCAAAATCTAAATAGCGGGGAGCAATTGATTGAAAGAAACTCGTTGTACACCGTCTTATATTCTCCTTACGTGAATAAAACGCAAGGATATGGTTATGGCTTCATTCAATGATCAAAGTGATAAGACCTGGTGAAAACATTCAAGTACCTGGTGAGGGCATAAGATAATCAAACCTACAATATTACTTTTAATGAAGCGAAGTACCATGGCCCTGTGTTTACTTTTCAATCACCAGGGAGAATTGTGCCTGCCACGACACTTGAGAAAGTGTCTTATATATTTCGAGAAATCATACTTATCAGAGTTTTAGCATGAATTAGTACCTACCGCTGTTGTCTTATAACCGATGCCTTAGAGACGGTAGGGTTATCCATCTGTTTCGGCCGACGTATTCGCGAGAAACTTTCGTCAAGACGGCTCGCTAAGGAATAGTAGAAAAAACACCCATCCCCATTAGGCGGCTCGAAAAAAAAATGGGGACAATCGTCTCGCTGCGGCTGGTTCGGCATCTCTCCGGGCGCGGCGCCAGTGCGAGCGATGGCGTTGCACGCGAAGCCTCCTCCCCCTACTCTCCTCTTCCGTCACCCCCCCTTACCCCCCGTGTGTCGTAATCATCTTTCCTCCCCCCTCCGCTCTCTCGTATGTAAGTACGTGTTTCGTTTCGCAACGGCCTCTTTGGACATCTCATCTCATCGGTTGGGTCTGTCCAAACTGATTTACGCTGGTAGTACTGGTCACACGCCTTTCATCGAGCCTTGACACGCCATCATCTCCTGCCATCGCTCCGCAGCAAGAGAACGCCGATTGCGGCAAGAAGAAAGCGCTATTCCCATACTGCCATCGGCAGTAGGTCCTTAAAAGGACCATTTTTGAAGACGTCAAAAATTTTCCACATTCTACGCCAAAACCTTCCAGACACCAAGGGAAGTCGAGCGCCCTCACGGACGCAGGCCTCCGAGGCCATTAAGAGGACCTTTTTCAACAAACAAGAAGAAAACGCCATTCCCTAGTCGCAAAGAGGGCGCCCGAGGGGCTGCGGTTGGCTGCGTCTGTACCTACCATCAGGCGTAGTCACTGCGGTTCTCACCTTCGGGTGGCGCCATACTTTACAAGCGACATTTCCCTTGGTCTTCTCGGCCGTTAGTACCCGGGCTTCTGGGCCGTTAGCATCGCCCATAGCACCCCCGGAGAAAGCGGCCGGGTCCACTTCTTAGGGACCCCAAACTGCCCTCCCTGCCCTCCACCACTTGAAATTGGCCGCCATGGACTCCATGGCGGCCTCTGCCGCCAACGATGGAAATGAAGAATCCGTCAGCAGAGAAGATGAAGACATGACGTATACTGATGAAGAGGTTGACTACTTATTCTCAGAAGCAGCGCAAAAGCCTCATACGAACCAACTAGAAAACGGAAAAAGCCGCCAATCAAGCCCTACTCCACAAACCTCAACTATCATTTCAACTCCCGCACCACCATCTTCAGCCACTTCTGCACCACATAGAAAGCTTATAACCATAACAGTTCCTGAAAAACTCACCCACGATCCCCGTTTTCGCAATTTTCTCAACCTACCTGCAGAGGCAATGCCTGAATTTACCTCAGATCCTGAACGGCCCCCTTTAGGGCCTTTTACAACTCCGTCTAAGCGTAGGCGGGTTAGAAACACGCCTTCGCCACCGTCTCCGGCTTCCATTTTGCTACAGAACCAGTTCGCACCTCTGTCAGCAGACGATACTGCAGCCCCTGCAAAAGAATCAACGCCACCCGCGCAACCAAGACTTCAGAAAACAATCCCACAAAAGAAATCATCAGTCCCGCCCATCTTTTTGAAGGAGCCCACGGGCTGGTCCGACAAATACCGAGCCATTAAAGCCGCCTGCGCATACCCACCAGTGTGCCACTCCACCGGCTCCTCGGTAAAGATACAAACATCTTCATCAACAGACTTCCGCGCTCTCGTGCGCCTTTTTACTGAAAAACAATGGGCGTATTTTACCTACCAACTACCGGAAGACAAAAAAACATTCCTGGTCATTCGCGGACTCCGCATAGACACGCAAATCAGCGAAATCAAAGATTCCCTATCAGAAAGGAACATCCAAGTTCAGGAAATCCGCCAGCTAAAAACCACCCGGCCCACTCAAAAACAACAGAAAGAACTGGAAGCCACTCCAACCGACGATCCTGCTTACCGACAGCAACAATACCCACCACGGAACCTTCCGCTGTTTCAGATTAAACTAATCCACCCAAACGACGTAGAACGCATAAAAAACGTCTCTTATCTCTGTGGCCTTTCGGTAACTATAGAAGATTACAAATCATCACCAGGACCGCCCCAGTGCAAGAAATGCCAGCGAATTGGGCACACAGCTAATTCCTGCGGCCTTCAAACTAGATGCGTACGCTGTGGCGGCCCACATTCCCACAGAGAATGTACAGTCGCAAAACCGGAACCGGCTAAATGTGCCAACTGCGGAGGGGAGCATCCTGCAAATTACCGGCAATGTCCAGCGTACAAGTCGTATGCCGAAAGACTGCAATCAGCCAAAAAGCAATCCTCTACCCCAGAAACGCCTGACGTCAACTCCACAACAACCTTCCCTTCTCTTCCGTCACCTGCTCCTGCTCCCATTCAGCCACAACCACAACCCCCTGCTCCACCACAACCGACCTCTCAACCTTCTCTTCAAGAAACAATTGCCTCCTTCTTCACTCCTTCTATCAAATCGAAACTGTTCTCCTGGCTAACTAACCTTGTCAAAAAATTAATAACTCCATCGGAAAAATCCAAGACAGACATACTACTCGAAGAAATCATCCAGGCAGCGCTGTTATTCATCAATGATGGATAAACGCAAGGCCATTCAACTAAGAGCACTGCAATGGAATATGAATGGAATTGGATCAAAAACAGAGGAACTTATGAACATTCTACATGAACATGTAATTGATATTGCAATCATCCAAGAAACATGGCTAAATAACAAGAAAAGAATCTACACCCCCGGGTATCACCAACTTCGTCGCGACCGCGAAGAAAAACAAGGCGGTGGCGTATTAATTTTAATCAAAACCTGCCTTATCTTCAGCCAAATTCCATTCCCAGAATTGGAATCCTTGGAAGCAGTCGGCGTAACCGTCGGAACCAACATTGGTAGCATAAACTTTTGGAGCTTCTACTATCCCCCCAAAAAGATCAATATGAATGACCTCAAATTTATAACAGAAACATTAACAGGAAGAACCTTCGCCGGTGGCGACTTAAACGCGAAGCATACCAGCTGGGGAGCTTCAACCACCAACGCCGCTGGTAGAAAAATTCATTTCATTGCCGAAGAAAGAAATGCCAAAGTTCTCACCCCATCTACCTTCACCCACTATTCCGTCCATGGCACCGCTGACATCCTCGACCTAGCCCTCACAACCAACCTCCCTGCAATAGAAAACCCCATCACTCTGGACTCATCTGCCTCCGATCACCTTCCACTCCTCTACTGTATAAACTGCTCCGCATCCGCCCGTATTCCAATCCCGAGAACTGGCATCAACCTTAATAAATTCAACCGTCTGGTTGCTGATAATATCTACAAGCTCGAAAAACTTCCGCTCTCCACCCGCACTGATGCCGACGCCTGCGTTGAACAGCTCACGGCAACAATCCGCGACTGCGCCGACGCTTCCAAATTTTCCATCCCAGAAGATAAAAATCCGGATGCTCTTCCACTAGAAATCCTCCAAGCCATTAAAAACAGAAACAAAGCCAGGAAACTGTGGCAAGCAATCAGAACAAAGGAAAACCACGACCACTTCAAGATACAGCGAAACAAAGTCAATCGCCTCCTGAAAAACCACCGCCAAAACCGTTGGGATAAAAAAGTCGCCTCCCTTTCCACGGAGGACAACTCAATCTGGAAGATGGCCAGAGCCTTAAAAAACCCCCTCAACCAGACTCCACCTCTTAAATCCGGAGACACAACTGCCTCAACAGACTACGAAAAAGCAAATCTCTTCTCGGACATGCTCGAGGCGCGATTCACAAACACCCTAGAATCCGAGCTTGAAGAAGAAGCAGAAGCACATTGGATGAGCCTAAGCTACTGTCCAAACGACCAGCCAGCTCTCACCTGCGACCACGAGATCATCGAAGTAGTCAAAGGACTCAAAAGGAAATCTGCGCCTGGCCCTGATGCTATATCGAATAAGCTACTAAAAAACCTTCCAGCCTCTGCCTTTTCCTTTCTTGCCACATTCTACAACTTCCTTTTTCACATCTCCTATTTCCCAACAGCATGGAAGCGCGCTAAAGTTATCATGCTGCCCAAACCTCAAAAACCTGCAACGAATCCTTCCTCCTACAGACCTATTTCTCTCCTCTGCACTCTTTCCAAACTGTTTGAAACTCTAATCCACAACCGCCTCAAACACCACCTATCCCTAGAACATAGCATCAGGCCAGAGCAAACAGGCTTCCAACCAAAAACATCCACAACACACCAGATCCTGCGACTAACTGAGAAAATTGCAAATGGTTTCAACGCCCGACTCATCACTCAGGCAGTCTTTCTTGATCTAGAAGCTGCGTTCGACCGGGTTTGGACCTTGGGCCTCATCTTAAAAATCTCATCCTTCCCCATCCCAATGTACCTGCAAAAAATAATCAAATCCTTCACCACAGACAGAACCTTCTACGTTAAATTCAATACAGCCTCTTCTATTACCCTTCCTATTACCTCCGGCGTCCCGCAAGGCGCCATCCTATCCCCCACCCTATTCAACATGTATGTAAATGACCTTCCCTTAATTCCCGGCAACGAGGCTTTTCTTTACGCAGACGACACCACCTTCATAGCTCAAGGTTCAAACCCGAGAACAACATCTGACTTGCTTCAAAGACAAATAGACGAATACGAAGACTGGGCAGACTCGTGGAAGCTGACGGCTAATCCTACCAAATGTATTCACATGACCTTTAGCAGGCGCCCAAAAGCGGGCACTGGAAATCCCATATATTACGGGACCAAAGAAATCAGACGGCAAGAAACATCTAAATTCCTAGGTGTAACCCTCGACAGAAAGCTGATCTGGAACCACCACATCAACAACACCATCGGAAAAACCAAAGCCGCTGCAGCAGCGCTTGGGCCACTGCTCCAGAAAAGGTCGAAATTATCGCTAAAAACTAAATGCCTTCTGTACAAAACCATGCTAAAACCACTCCTATCTTATGCTTCCCCAGTCTGGCTAATGGCTTCAAAAACCCACCTATCAAGACTACAAAAAACAGAAAATGTACTACTACGGAAGATCGTGGGTGCCCCATGGTACATACGAAACAAAGATCTGAGGAAAGACCTCAAAATAACTCCGCTATTAACTGAATTGAAAGCAAACCTTCCCATATTCAAAAGGTCTCTCATACGCACAGGAAACGAAAAAATAATTGATCTCTGGGAATATACCCCAGATCTTCACTTTAGACATCGCACGCCTCTCTTTGCCCTAATCCCTGACCACATCCCCTCCCCATGAACAAAAATAAGTAGAAACACTGAAATATCAATGAAAATATAAACAGTAGACGTGAACCCTGAAGAAACCCACTGGAGACAGCCAAAAGGCTGGGGCTAGTGACTCATAAATAAACAGAAATTCCGGCGAGGCGAGGCGGCCTCTTTGCATGGGTCGGCGCGAAGAAGGTGCGCCCGGCCGCCCGCTAACTTCTTCTCCCCCCTCCCAGTTCGCCTCCGCGTCCCGGGGACACAATGCATCCATCGGAGAGGGGGAGGGTGTTCGATTCGAGTGCTTCACAGTATGCTAATGCGAACCGCCACTTACGGAATGCACCGCGCCATTAAGTTTTTGTCAATGCACGCGGGAGGGTTGGAAAGAAAGAGTATTTACGGGTCAGAGCGGTGCGCAAGTTCGTCGGCATAAACGTTTAAAAGCAAGTTTCGCGGGCCCTAGACATTCCAAATCATATAATTTATATAGTTATTGTTTAGATAAACATTTTCTCCTACCGGTACCAGCCACAGATGTTAATAATAAAAATTACGGAGCACAATATGCATGACGTTGAATGAGCTTTGATTTTAACACCATGAACGCCTCTGCCGTGAGAGCGCTATTCATAAAGAAATTCTTGTTTCAAACTTGTAATTATACTTCAAATTACTGGTGTCATGCATCATATCCCTGAATATTAATACGTATAGTGAGGCTCCATAGCAAGAGGGTTATTCAATGGATATTTTCGAATGACGTTTTATCTAGACAGCTGTTCGACTTAACTCAGAGTCATTTTTAAATGATAATCCTGGCTTCATTTACAGCCTTCTTCACGGAAACGTGCTTAATTATTATTATAATCACTATTCTAACGTTACGACTCAACATATACGCTTTCTGTACAAAAGAAATTTTGCGTTTCATGTTAGCATGCATTTCTTTATTCACGTGCACAAATGTCGATGGTGAAAGGGCCTACTTAAAGTACGAATGCTGTCTCCCCAGAATATTGCGTTGGGAGCCAAAATTTCTTGAATTGTAGTTGGTCTAATACAAATAAAGGAAGTTTAATGTAAAATTTTCATGAAAATTTGCATTAATTTCGTTTCTCGATAGAACTTTTATTGAAGTTTTTTGTTTCTGTGCACAGAGGGGCAGGTAATAAAAGAATTTACGAGGCAGGAGACGCATAGGTGCGCGAGTTCACCGGCATAAACGCTTTACAGATTTCGCCGTAACTGAGAAATTAAAATAAAATAATTTGCTAATTATTGCAGTGAAAAAAGTCTCCTTTCATCGATGGCAACCTAAGATGTTCCTCACCATCTAAGATAAGCGGATAGAATAACTTCAATTTGAACAATCCCATAAAATAATTACTAAGGGAAGAATTTTCATAAAGGCTCCAAATTCCATTTTTTGGGACCAACATATTGGCGGAAAATCGAAAGTAAGAATATATAAAACAATGACAGAAAGAGTTATATCATGTTGAGCAGAGGTATGAGAAATTCAGGAAAAACATAGAAAGCGATTATTGACTCTATGAACAGAAGTAGTAGGAAGAGAGGACTTGATAAAGTTAAAATGATACGATAATGAAGATGCTGGAAGTGGAAAAAAGACACAGTCGACGAGGTAGAAAGGAAACAACTACTTCGGTTTAACCAAGTTAACAGGATGGATAACACCAGATGGCCCACGAAAATAATGGATTGGGGATGTCCAAAAAAACTGAAAAGATGATGACCAAGAGCGAATTGGAGGCAGGGAATACAGTGATGGATGGCTTCCGAGTGCATGAAAACGATTAAAGATACAGCCACATTGGCGAGATATAGTAGGCCACATACGCGAGAAAAAAAGAAGCCAGTTATATGAGGCGAAATAAGAGAATTCATAGACCGAAGTGAATTATTTCTTGGATTTGTTTTTCACACACCAAAAAAGTGCTCGAACATAAGAGATCATGAACCTGATTCCACAATCTCCTTCTGTTCCGCAGCCAATGCCTACAGGGAAATCGAGCGGAACTAAAATAAAATCCACTTTGAAACTCGTCTCGGTAGGATATTCAAAGCAATATCAGCGAGGCTATTAGCAAAGGCAGACTTAACAGTCCGCCGTACGAACTCCCTTTCACACTCGTGCGAAAGATCCACAGAGAAAAAATCATTCGCCTTGACCGGGATTCGAACCCGGATCCCCCGATTTCCGGCCGAGTGCTTTAGCCAGTTAAGCTATCGAGGCGTGGATATTTTCGGGTGACTCCCGTAAAAGTAATCACCGCGGCTAGTCCCGGTATACTTTAAACTCCCTTTCACACCTTTGAAATACGCGCTTTTCAATCGTAGAAGTATTTTTCAATGTGCGTTGCGGTCTTTAGTTCTCGTCTTCCTATGCTTATTTTCTCTGCCGACACAGTAAGAGCATGCGGGTCAACTTAATCGTCATAATGTACCTACAAGAGAACACAGGAATTGTTCTGCTATCACCATGTACAACAGAACCAGAATAATTCGAAATTTATAGTTTAAAACCGGCATTAACTATAACGACTTGTGAATTTCCTCACATCCTGCACGCAAATAATATTTGGAACTATATTTATTAAAATTTCTAATATTATATATTTCAGTAAACTGAGAAATCAATCAAAACCGGTCACGAATATGTTAATGAGGTAAAAGAAATTCTTGCCTGTATAATTGAATAACAAGAGTCATATTAAAAGCATCACGAAAAAGCTATAATTATAAATTTTGGACAGTCCGCATTATATTCCTACTCCTTTCAAGATTACATTCCGCAGAATCTCGTCTTTAGTTTACACATGCGAGATTCTATCATTCCGTTTCACGGAACATCGGGAGAGTTTTGTGGGCGCAACAACCCACTCAATTGGCCAAGAGTCACGGAGATATACCTACGCCTCATGCGCAACCGCAACTATATGTACACTGTGCAATCACCTAAGAAAACTGCAATTCTCCACTAACACGTGATGTTAATACTCGAAATATGTTTTCATACTGTGCAGTGTGTTTATAATGTGTATTCATAGCACAAGTTCACCAATGTGCTTGTGATCTCAAGACGGAAGACCAATCACTTCCATGTCTTTAAGAAAGTTACGCCTTTCGCCAAGAAAATTCACTCCAACAATAAGTTCCTCACCCACGAAAAAAATAGAAATTTGTAGACGCTAAGACGGCTGGGCTACCGGACCAATGCGCACTATGACAGCCTCGAACCCAGTTATCACCGCACAGTTCAAGGTGGCGCAACGTCTTGGTCAATTCGATGCTGACCGAGATTTTGTTTCGCAAAGTACATCATGCAGTCGATTAGCTGACCCGAGCGTTATGCAGCGAAGGTTTATTCACATGATGCTGGTGTAATGAGCTCGAGTAGGAGTAAAGCAGCGAGTCGTATGCGCATGTATTGCTCCCGGGGCCTCCTGTGCGACGCGAGCGGCGCCCAGTGGAGACGACATTCATTCCGCCACGAGACAGTCGCTATAGATGGCGTTGTACGAACAGCATGCAACGGCGCAGGTACATACTCAAGAGCTCATTCTGGCGAATTACTGATTCAGCGCGTGAGACAAAGACTGAAATAGTGTAATCTCAGATCATTGTCTGGAATGACCTATCTATGTCTATCTACGGATAATCTTAGGATTTTTCTTCTACAAAGGAAAATCTTTTCTTTCATTAGAAACATTAAATTGTTTTTTTAAATTTGCATTTAATATCCTTTAAATAAAATGCACAAGAAGAATAGGAGGTATCAGAATTTTTATAAAATCTATTTAGAAGAATTTACTGACGACTGACTCGTAATGTATATGGCCCAGACTGCGCAAGTTAGGGTAGCGGACGGAGAATCTGGGTTGGCCGAGGTGTGAGGCAAGGCTGTCCTCTATCGCCGCTGCTTTTTAACGTATACGCTGAAGAGATGGTAAGAGAAGCGTGGGATGAGTTGGAAGCTGGAGTGAAACAGGGAGGAATGATGTTTAAATCGGTAAGGTTCGCGAATGATCAGGCGCTGATTAGCCAGTCAGCGAAGGGACTGCAGGCTCTAGTGGATGCGTCAGACGAGCGTTAAGAGGAGTATGGAATGAGGATTAATCACAAGAAGATTAAGGTAATGCGGTTCGGTAAAGCATCGCGAGCGAGGAATGTGAGACTCAGGATAAAAGTAGGAGGGGAAAAACATGAGCAAGTAAAGCAATTAAACTATTTGGGCAGCACATTAGAGGAGAACGGACACAGTAGCAAGGACATCAGGAAGCAAATTGCATTAGCAAAGGAGGCGTTCATGAACAGGAAGGAGCTTCTGAGAGGATTGTTATGTAAGAGTTTAAAGAAAAGGATAGTGAAGAGTTTGATCTGGAGTGTAGCTCTCTACGGCGCAGAAACGTGGACACTGAGGAAAGACGACCAGAGAAGATTGGAAGCATTCGATATGTGGGTATGGAGAAGAATGGAGAAGATGAAATAGACGGTGAGGAAAAGGAACGACGTAGTGCTGGATATGGTTGGCGAAGAGAGGCAGCTTTTAGATGAGATACGGAGGGGACAGAAGGTATGGATAGGAGGAGTACTTAGCGGGGAGGGGCTGTTGAAAATGGTGTTAGAGCGTAGAATGTTAGGGAAACGAGGGAGGGGAAGGAAAAGAATAGGATTTTTAGATAGATTGACTGGGAGTAGGCCTTACAGTGATTTGAAGAAGGCAGTGCTGGAAGGAAAGAGAGGCTCCCAGAGCACTTCTTTCGTACTCTATGGAAACCTACCTTAATCGGTAGAATACTATAATAATAACTTCATTAGGTATTTCCGTTTTCCAAAATAACATTTAAAAAAATGTTGCAAAGTCCCTCTAAGTTGTGGGATGCTGGGCAGTGGGCATCCATCTAAGTGCTAGGTAGAGAATTACTTAGAGAATCTTCCTGCCTTTTTAGGATTAAGGGGATTAGGTATTGCAGAACCCAGTGCGTTCCGTGGAGAATTTTCTACAGCCTTCTATGTTTCTTATCGATTTTTATAAATTTCCGCAGCCTGGTGATGAGCGAAGAGCGATTTATTAATTCCCAATGTTTACAATAAAATATTTGCACGCGCGAGTTACCGCATTAAAAAGTCATAAATCCAATACAATGGATAATCGGTAATAAAAACATTGGGCACACAGACATAATCGAAGTTGCATTTCCCGTGATATGCGTATCCCTCTGCCGTCGGCGTCACAAAAGCACTTTCGACTGGAGAATCCTCTTCTGTAATATTCGAATTCGTATCGGGCGGTCTGGCCAAGTTAGGTTGGTCGGCAATAGCTAAGGGCACCGAGCTTAGGGGGCCCCCACAACGCTCGCGTGCATCGTGAAACTCTTATGAAATGTGTAATAAACAAGACTTAGGTTAAAAGTTTTTTTTTGCTATTATAATATTCTACGTTTTAATTTATTGCTATATTTAAAAAGTCCTCAGAGTAACAGGATTATACAAAAAATAAAATATATTTGTGAAAAGATAAAAGAGAACTTTATTCTTTTTTGAAAGAATACTATGAAATAGTTATTTTAGAGGCTTTTTAGATTTCTGTGCAGTTCCAAGGAGCAAATTAACTAAATATATAATATAAACATGTTCCAATATTGTAGAAGCCGCGATATTCTCACTTTTCATCGTATTTATCTTGCGATATGGCTATTTTTTATTAACTTTTACCTAGTTTTACTTAACTTACGAGTAAGAATAGCGTCAAAATCTATTTCCGGGCGTATAGTTTCCTAAAATTTTCCGGGGGAGTACCCCAAAAAGGTAAAATAGGCCCCCAATCACCCTAGACCGCCCCTGCATATACTAGTCAGGACTTTTCCCTTAAAGAGCTGCTTGCACCGACATCAGTACGGCCGCCCATGCGACTAGCGAACTGCACCCGCCCCTCCACAAACCACCATACGCCATCGGAGCGCAGCGGCAGCGAGAGAAACAAACACGCAGAGCGCCACTCACTTTTCCTTTCGAAATCAGAATTACTCGCATGATGGCGGCGCGTCTCCGAAATCGCCATCGGGAAATGAAATGATACGAGGTCACAGAACAAACGGGGAGCGATCCAATTAACAACTGATGAAATTTTCATCACTTGAATGGGAGAAGGGACCCCATGAGTTGACAATATTAAATTGAATTCTTGCTTCAATGAATAAACAAAATTTTGAAACGTTCACCACTCTGCGAAAACACTAAGAAAAGTGAAATCTATCCAACAAAATCACACACTAAATTAAAGCATATATATAAGTCTCACTCACTCAGGGCTTTAATCTAAAGGCTGGTTAGCATTGAAGAAGGTAGACCTCGAAATAGACGTAGCCACAGGCGTGTAAATAACATAAATTTTGCGTCTAGGGGACCAGTTCTACGTAGAAAACTAGTGTAATGAAAAGGTTTTCATGGGCTGGTCTGCATGCTACCTATCCTATTTATTTTTATTTTAACATAAAGGAGTATAGTATGTGAAATCAGAATGAAATTTATCTTATTTATTAATGCATCAGAAATTTTGAAATTTCACTCATTTGCTTGTTGAACAATGATCATGAAAATTTGGAAATTCGATTTTGTTTTCATTTCAAAATCATGAATTAATGCCCTTATCTACGCAAAATTGTGACATTTCCTCAGTGCACTGAACGACCAATGACTGGTCCAAAAGAAGCAGAAGAGACAAATATTCAGAATTGTAAACTGTGAGAGCCATGGGAAACATTGCACAAATAAGTGAAAGAGGGGTTTAAACAAAATATATCATGTAAATTTTCAGATTGAAGAAGCAATTATGTTAAACTGACAGAGTAAGAGATAGAGCTTCCTTTCGATTTTCTATGTTTCCGTCTCCTCTACATTTCTTAAAGACGATACCTTGCTTTACTATCTTACCGATCAACAAAAATCAATAGATGAATGAAGTAGTCTGCAAATTAGCTCGGTGAAATACCAATATGAAGAAATGGAATCATACGGCGGAAACATGGCTAATCATAAATATATGCCCACAAACCCCCGCGAAAATCTAAGGAGATTTTATATTAAATTATGCTTACGGTAATACGAAGAAATATCCAAAAACAAAGGACATCTTTCATAAAAACTAAGCTTCGATGTAATACACCTCTAAGGAGTAACCTCCATTCCTATGCACAAAAGTTTTTCTTAAAGATAGTGAAAAATAAATTTGAACATTACACTCACATTACAGCAGCCTCTAAAATCAAATACTCAACACACAAGAAGAGTTCACCAACTAACGTACCTGAAATAAAAAAAAGAAATACGTCAGCCGTGCATAACGTAAGACATCAATATTACAAACACAATAAAAGATGTATGTGGTTAAAAATGAATGAGAAAAATGCGATTGCCACAAATTTCATTTGTTTTTAATAGTACTTAAAAGTTTTTTTTCGAATACTTGAAGTTTCTTTGCTGATTTTTTGCTTGGTGCCTATATCTCAGATACTTACAATACAATAGGTAATATCATAGACTAATATAACCTCACTTATATGCTTTTTGAGAGGATTTAACTCTTTAACAGTTTTTGTAAGGTACAATTACATCTATTTCATCGCAGGGCCAATTTGAATTTCTTCCTCTTCATTGTTACTCTCGTCTATTGTGACTCCTAAGTTCTTAAATTCTTAAAGTCTGGGAACCTTTGGAAATTATACCCATCTACAGCTATAAATAGCTTAAATGATAATAAGCAACAAAATAATTTTAACAGCTAACGAGCATGAAGAGAAGGAATGCTAGGAATATTGGGCTAAAATATCGAAGATAAATCAATCTATATTTTGCGGTTTTCCAAAGGAGTGGCCACTGCTGATGCCCAAATTAATAATGCAACGAAGGATGCGATAACTCCTCAAGACGGGAAAACAGTCCTTAGCCTCTCGGCGCGAACGAGACGCGAGGCGGCAAAGCGAGAGTGGGCGGAGGGGGAGGGAGGAAAGAAAGAGTGACGGCCTGATTCATGGACCGAGTGGGAGGGGGAGTGGTCTTGGAAGAGATAAGTTTAGCGACGCGCCCTCCTCCGTTTGCACGAGCAAACAATCGCGCAGCCATCCCCTCTCCCGTCGTGAAGGAGGGAAGCGGGACGACGAGGAGAGAGGAGGAGTAGGAGGAGAGCATGGCAAAACCACTCACAAACACACACGCACACAATAAGAACACACGAGACAGTGGGCTGAAATGTAAAAAGACGGTCAAAAATCAAAATTTCGACTTTTTAATTCCGAAATGGGAATAAAATATACAAATCCTAGAAAGTCAAGGGCATTTGCCACTGACGGTGTTAATTTTTCAGAAGAATCTGTTTAATTTTTATTGACCGCCTAAAATCAATTAAATCAATGAAATCAATCAATCAAATCAATAGGTATTTAGAGTAAAATTATACTATTAACCATTCATGAGAACTTCGGCAGTGATTCTCCAAGAATACCGCGCTATCTACGTCAGGGATAAAAACCCGCTCCTACGTCTCAGCACTATCATTAAGCTGGACTTAGCACCCTCGTCATCTTTATCGTTCACTTAATTAAAAAAAGGCAAATTCCTGGAAAATAGCGTTGATTATTCGAATGCTAATGACAAGAACCCACGAGAGACGGTTGCACGAGGCTGAGGAGCAGCGGAGAAGCGGAGTGCTGCCCTGTAAGAGTCTGTGACGTTATTAACTTTTCAGTGAGAGAAAGCCCGACGATATTTTAACGCGGATAGTTACAGAGATAGACAAGAGAGCAATAAAACACGGGTTTAATTTTACTAATTCAATCGCAAATCGTCAGTAACAACAAAATGGTTGAAAAAAAAGAGGTCGTTGTAATCTTCCCGGCGGATATAGGAGAAGAGAGGTTATGAGGAGCGATTCACCTCACGCGGAGGGAGAAAGGAAAAGGACACGAGGGCACGGCCGCACCGGGCAGCACGCAATTACGCGGAGGCGTCGCGGATGCACGCGGGGCATCTCTCGACTCAGCAATGCAGAGCGGCGGGGAGTTAAACGCGGCCTAATTGTCGACTTCAGCACCTGTACGGTTCCAACCAACGGCGAAGCAGAGAAAGTTAGCATCGCACCCAAGGAAGCACTATATTTCTCTCTCTCGCCTCAGAAATCGCTTGCATCAGCTGAGCTTCATTAAACATTTATCTTTCTCATCCAGCGGCGAAGCTTCCGCGCGAAGCTCAGTCGCCACTAAGCTCAACGCCTCAGGCAAGCGGTCTTCCGTCTCGTTTGTAGTTAAGCCAACCTGGACGGAATACAGGAAAGCATCGTCGTGAAGGATGTGAAGCTTTCACATGAGAGTGATGCCAGTGGATTCTTCTGAGTAAGCGATAAAATAAACCAGATTCATTCACTCATAATTAACTTGGTGGTATTCCATAATAAGTTTTCTAGGACATTTCACTTCGATATATTATAGATATCTTGGATATTTTCGAAGATGATGATGACTACCGGGTCGCGTTATGTAAAAAAGTAGTGGTATAAGTAATAGTGAAATATCTAAGAAAACTTTAAATAAACCTGAATATGCCCACTCTTTAATTCACCGTAAAACTAGTTTTAAGAGCACAGCGTCATTATCAGATTAATTAGAATTAACCAGACGGCATTTTCATGCATGCTATTGAAAATTACCATTATTATTTTCGACTTTTTACACTTTCTCAGCAGATTTAGACCAACTGGAAATATTCACTTATAGATAAATTAGGATTTGGCTCAGATGTTAAGGAAGAGAATTCGCCCTATCTTACATTGTCCGATCATGCCCGCCCAAGGAATATATTAGCTATACAAGCAATACTGTAGTAAAATAACTTTTTTTAGGTTAGTTAAGGGCCTTTGAATTCCCTAATTTACATTTATTTTTTGCACATTATTGATAACACTCCCTCCGCAGAGATCATTAATAGGTGAATACAAACTTCTTTCATTTACCAAATGTTTTTTACTTCATCGGCAATATTTCAATATTTTTTTATTTTCTCTCTTCCCGCGGGAGTCAACGTTGAGACTCAATGGCACTGCTACATCACCTACATATACGTTTTGTGGATCAATAAAATACCAGTTCCATTGTAATCTACGGTTTTCTCTACGAGTCTCGGTCTGTCCGCGTCTAAAATACAGGATGCGTTCCGTAAGTAATGAAATTGAATTCCCTGCGCCGCTCCTATTGGTTGAATTGAGATCAAACTACTTTAAGTAGGTGGGTTCAATGATAAGCTTTACCACGATATAAGTTTCAGTGCTCTCCAAGCTGTGAAAGTGGCAGAACGTCAGTTATTGTAAACCTCTGCGCGCCGACCGTGTCACAAAAAAAGATGGAATCAATAATCTAGCCAAGTTATCATGCTAAACTGAAGAAATCTCTTGAAAAGGCAAACAAAATAATTTTTTAGGCTTATCGGGACTCAGTTGCATTCTGCTCACAAGTTTTAAGGCGTTTAAAGACCATTAATAAGGGCCGGGAAGAGGTAGATACCCAAAATGACAAGAATGATCAAATCAAAAGTGAAATCAGTACTCATTGTCTTTTTAGACAGCAAAGCAGTGGTCTGTAAGGAATTTATTTCTCAAGGAAAGACCGTTAATGCTGCCTATTACACGTAAGTACTGCAAAGACTCCAGGAAAGGGTCATCATGACGAGAAAAGACATCCGCTACCTGGCTACTCCATCTCGACAAAGCGCCTTGCCACAACGCTCTACGAGTCCGCGAGTTCCTGGCAACACACACGAGGTTCAAAGCTCCCCCAACCCCCTGTCCCCCAAAAGTCTCCTCAGCAGACTTCTTTCTGCTATATAGGATTAAGGTGGCCCTGAAATGAACCCATTCTGCATCCTTAAAAGAGGGACATTCCGTCGTGATCCAGACCTTGCGAGAGGTCCCTGAAGAAGCCTTCCTGGGCGCGTACCGGTTATGGCCGAAAAAATACGTATAACCCCAAGGGAAGTACTTCGAAATTGTTAAAGTGGTTGAGCAAATAAGTTCAATAAGTTTCTTTTAAAAAATAATTGCATTATTTTCGGAACGCACACAGTACGTGCGCTACTTTCTAGTACTGAAGGTGTTTGGTATGTGTAATATGATCTAACATGCAAGCAATATTAATTATTATGAATTTTATTATCATTATTGTTATAATTCAGCATTTTCCCACAGCATGTCAACCTTCGAATTCAAATGGACAAAAGCACGATAAGCCAATGGGCAACGCGTTTTTTATCACCGCCGCTACGGGGATAATGAAGAAGTTATTGACGCAGTACGACGTGGGCTTCGACATAGACCAGAGGAATGGTACCGTGCCGGCATACGGACCCTCCCTTCAAAGTGGCGTCAATCCGTAGTATTGAATGGAGATAACGTTGAAAAATAGAGTTGTGTACCTAAAAGATCGGGGAATAATACGGTGTATTTGAATGCTTCATAAAACAACCCCTGTTACAGAAAAAAGTGTGTTGCATTAATTACTGAACGGCCCTCGCACATGCCAAGGAATATTGTATTCTTAACTTTCCTACCAAATTGTATCCTTTATGAGTAAAATAATAGAGGAATGGGAAACTTCAACTCGTGTTTGCGCAAACTACAACGACCAGTCCTTAAAAGGATTGGCTATTGACCTTCGAGGCAATTTGTAGGTGATATCCATATACTAATAATCATAATTTTCATAACACTATTGCTTCCGCAGCTTTGTTGGCTATGTAAGTTGAAGTACAACAGGGAACGAGGATATTGGCTGCTCCTGAATACTAAGCTGAAATAGGGGTCGAAAGTCCTCAACAGCGAGGTTCTACTGAACGCCAGGTATATGCCCCACCAAGCGTCGTTAGGAAGACGGCATTGCAAGCCCAGGAGGGCCACCTATGCCATGTCAAGGGTTTCTGCTCACAGCCATGGAGGCAGCACTTGTGACCAGGCGCGTGCGACGGCCCGGAAATGAAAGGGAATGGGACCCATGGGGGTTTCTTGTGGCACAGTGCTTGACACGTAAACCTCCCCCAATGGACCGGAAATCAAGAGCAAACTCCACGGCGACCACTTCGCCTCACAACACCGCATACCCTACCCCCACTGCTTCCCGTTCGTCCAGCAAGCCCGCCCGAGAAATACCGGGTAGCTCCGATTGACCGATAATGGACAAGTTCCCTCTACACCGAGCAATGTCGTTCAAAAACACCTCGCCTCCCGACGCGGTCGTTAAGCACCGTCGAGCATTCTAACGAAAAACCCCTTCAAAGGCGTGAGCCCGGCTCATTCGCAAGATATCCATACATTCCTTCGGTCTAATAGGTATGCATGCCATCGAGAAAACCCCGGGCGCATTCAAGAAAAAATACGAATGCTTTGATGTAAATGAAAGACTAAACCGCAGAACTTTTTTTAAGAAAAATATTTAGCCCCTCAAAACTATTAACGATCAATGACCTGAGTCTTGTTTGAAGCAGGTCTTCCCTCAATTCTGGAATCCGTTAGCCCTTCCATACTTATAGCTGTCTACCCTTCTACATATTTCACTTTTTGTGCCATATCATTAAGTCAACATTTTCTTCTGCCATTTTTCTCACGCACTTGTCCTCTGCTTCCCCTGAAGAGGCTTTATTGGACTATTGTAAATGAGCAGGAGACATGAATAAAATAAAATTGTTTGACGAAAGTAATCCCCAACTTCTCAAAGTAACCCCATTTATACTTATGATCGGTACTCTCCGTACTTGCCAGAACTTAATTTCGAAGAAAACTCACAACTTAATAAGAAAAAACATTTTGGCGTATGAAATTTATTCAGCGCTCGGATACATTTTAAGAGGCATAATTGTGTGCAAATGAGGGCTTTCAAAGATACAATATCAACGAAAACTGAAGAATTATAGAAAATAAGACCGAAAACAAAAAAAAAGCTTACCATGAGAAGGGAAACTTACGCAAATTTATGCTGAAAATTTATCAGAAATTAATATCAATCCGTAACAGTGATACAAATGGAACATAAAAAAATGAGCAGTGCTCGGCGAAAAGCTTATAAATACGGTAGGTGTGAAGCTGCGTACACACGCAGCCCCTAATAAAACTGCTCGAATACACGAGAGAAGAACGAGCAGGAATCAGATCTTAGATACCAACGAAGGATGAAAAATCTGCGTCCTATGCGGCACACGTAAGGCTCATCAATCCGGCAGCGATCAGAGGCACTTGCGAGAAAATCCAGAGCATGTAGAAACGATGGGCGGAGAGAAAACCCGTTGGAGGAGCAGAGGCTGATTTACGAGACCGGAGGAACGCACGAACAAGAGAAATGTCCCCGAAAGACAAGGAGCTGGAACGCTTCTCGAAGGAAGTGATGGCGTCGGAAACGCATTGAAAGCGAGGAATCACGAAAAAAATTGCGGAAGGAAATCGGTAATAATGACATTATTCATTGCTACATGAACGCAATAACAAAATGTGAAAAATATTAAAATAACGGTGAACAGAAAGGTGAAAAATATATCTTCCGTTTTCCAACACTTTTCGGTCACATTACTCACAGTGCGACAATGAGGAGCTAACATAAGTAGGCATAAATAAGAAGATACTTCGGTTTTGGATGAATCTATACCTTTCTGAGTCGCGGAAAATTTATCCAGCTTCCAAGAAATTAGAAAAAATAACGAGATTTTATAGAAAATAATGCAAATTTTATAGATAAAATTATAATTGAAGACCACAAATGATAAAGATATTAAGTAAATACGTCTGAAAATTGGTTTAAAAATTCTTGCCAACCACACAAAAAATGAAGAAACGAAATAGTAGACGATTCACGGCTAAGGATTTCCAAGATAGCTGTGGTTATTTCTACGCGTAAAAATTGTTTATAAATAATTTAAAAATACATTTCTACCTTTTAAGTACGAAAATAAATGTTTGCAAAGATTTCTGGATAAATCAGATCCGGAGATATAAAATAGTAAAAATTACAGACGAAATTGTAAAAATAAACATCAACAAATAGCGTATGAAAATCGTTCGTCATGGATATCAACAAAGAGATATAACTCTGAATAAAATATTTAAGAAAATGGCTATGCATTCACAGTTCGTATTGAATAAGCAACAAAATTAGACACGTTAACGAGCATTCGACATAAAGCTCATTTTGTAGCGTGAAATGACCAACAAGAGTTCTCCGTACACACCATATTAACTCGGAGAATGTGCTGTCATCCATATCACCATGCAAGGCAGCAACAGTATCCTATTACGAGGAAGCATAGAAGCGAAATCAAAGGAAGCAAAACTGTTACCCTTGCAGCAAGAGGCAACACCCACAGGGATCTTCCGTTGTAAATTCAACTTCACATTCGTTAAGTATCGGTCAAATCGGAGACTTTCGGGTGAGAAAGGCTAGCAGCGCCCAATTTATTGGTAAACAACACATAAGCAATAATGTTATTCCCACATTGGCCCTTTACTCAGAAACAGGATTTTGTTCATGAGAAAAGAGCACTTGAGAACATGAAGAGCGACCATAAGCCTTTTAAGGCATCGGGATGTCCCCCATATATTTTTGCGACCGAAATCCACCATCTTCGCGACGATAAAATATTTTACGACGACACTTAAGTCAGGAGAAAAAAGATAATAGGAAGTGGGTGTAGAGGAGGCGACCTATCTATCATATTACGGCATAAGATCGCATCTCTGCGCTGAGTAACGCCATCACTTCCGCCAATGCTCCACTCCTCGACCGTTTCAAGTGAGACATAAAAACAAAAGAATGATACACCAGTTCCACAAAATCGTTCTCCGGACGAAAAATATCTTTAGCCTGGGAAATAAAAACATAACCGTACGGTGCCTGGATACTTTTCAGCTCCACCATTACATTTTTCCCGACTGGAATTCGATCCGTATGATGTGATAGAATGTTTACTCAAATTTGACTGTGTTAACCACCAAAGCCAGTATTCTCATAAATTATATTTTTCACGAAGTATATAGAAGATAGAAGATCGAAACGCAGAATAATTTGAATCATCTCTGCCATTACAAAATAAATACGTCCCGGTATTAAATTAAGAACGGTAGTCAATATTTTCACATCATTTATCACATCACAATATATTCAAGTCATAATACGATGTTTCAGCACCAATCCGTTTTTGTGCGTATTAAACGAATATTTACTCACTTAGAGAACTAATATTTTTTCTAGGATATTTATAAACAATGTTAATATATGTCAATGTGTGTATATATATATGTCAATATATATAATGTCAATCCACATACAAGATCAATAAATGCCGCAAAGTTTGTCATGCATTATTCTGAACTTCCAGGACTTAAGTTTCACCTTCATGTACCGAAAGAAAAAATTCCATTGGTACAAATACATAGGCCGATTAGACAATTAAAACTAAATTGACATAAACAGGTAAATTCTTATGTCTACAATTTCTCGGAAAATCTTGAAGGATTATAGATGCATGAAATATTTTCATGAACCATACATTTCCCCACATTTCCTTGTAAAATCAACCTGTCCTTAAGAATTTTAAGGAAATATTTTCTCACTGACCTCATTAATAGCAGTAGAATTAACGACGCCTATGGCATTTGGCAAGGATGATAATAGATTGCAGATAACAACGAGGATTCCCGCATTATTCATATACAGCCGTCCGAATGAACTTAGCTAACAGATCACCTAAAGGGAATTTCCATGACCATATTAGGATTTCGTGTAAAGACTGTTTATTTTCATTGGTACAAATTACAGATTTTAAGTCTTGCTCTCAAGAACCACCCATTCCGGTTACTTTGAAGCATGAGTGTTCACAGCACTAATCTGAAATATAAGTCGCGTACAAGGGGGTACTGTATGCTACACGCTGCCTCCAAAACCTCCCGAAAAATATCTCATTCATTCAACCCGTAGCCGAAAGAGAGCCATCACCCGTGGAGTTCTTTCGTTCTAGACTGAACTTGGCTGAACCCAGAGATAATGTGGGATTCATTAAGGACTTGAGCAAGAACATAAAGCTTGCTGATTTTCTCACACTTCAAGGGCATTTTTCCGGGAATAAACAAATGTGCATTCTAAGCAACTAGTGACTATGTTGTGTCAACTATTGTTTAGATCTGTTGTTTTTATTAAAGAAGTACAAACGAAAGGTAAGCAAAGAAATCCCTGATGGAATGAAGAAAGCGAAGGTGAACTTACATGCAGAATGAAAAAATTATTTAGAAACGTCCCAATGTCACCTTACCATAATATAATGTACACGGGAGATATTAATGTCCCTCGTCAGAAGACCAAGAGAGCTTGTAAGTCCAGAAAGACACGCGTAGAAAGAGCTGAGAACATTAAAGGAAATGGCAGGGATAGGGAAAATGGAAGGATCCAGCAAACCAAGACTAGGAATGTAATACTACCAATATTAAATGAAAACTTGGCGCAAAATTCCACTAAAATACTTTGGATGGCAGCCATTTTCATCCCACGGCGGAAATCATCATCAAGGTTGGTAGTGTGATGGTCATCATTAGAAGTCTTTCGGTGAATGTGGTGAAAAATTTTGTAAATTATTTCACAGTGAAATTGCACAAGTTTGACCCTGAAAGTTTACAATTTATTCGCAATAGTATCATGATGTGTGTGAGTTAATGTAAGCAAATGGTTCTCTTGCAGGAACTCCATGTACACACTGTCATGGGCAGATTAGCATGGCTGCCAACAGGAGATAACAGAAAGTGGAAAGAATCTCCGAGGAGAGAAGAGGAACTCCTCGAGGAAGAAAAAGACAGGACAGGGGGATGAAGAGAAAGATGCGAGACGGATGGAAGTATTAAAGCCATCAGAGGCGGGAAGAGGAGGCAGAAGAGCGTGCTAAGTGCGGTGGGAAAAATGTGCGCGCCCGACCAAACAATCTAAGAAGACACCAACAAGGATTTCAGGGAAGGGAAGGAGGTTTTTGAGATTAGAGCTCGGGGCGTGGGAAGGGACAAGGGGAGGTTGCGAGGGAGAAGACGACAAATGGGGAAAGACGCTCAAACCTTTTAAATGCACGAATTTTTTAAAGCCTGAAAACGCATACCTTCGATCAATCGTCATTGCCATGACATTTTCATCGTGATGAAAAGAATTTGAATGGCTCTTGCTGATATGAACTCCTAATAAAATAGTTTTCAACTTCACCATGAGGGAGGATTGTACATTAATGGCGAAACAAATAATGGCGATACTTCACACGTAAAATAAAAATAACGACCCGTGTATCGGACACTCACCTTGAAAATGTCACTGAGTTTTAAAAAGCCGGGTGGGTTAATGTACAAAGTAAGGGAGGAATATTACCAGTTTTCTCTTTTATCTTTTCTCTCTTACACCATGGATATGTTCTTTGTTATAATATCCCCGTAAGTATTTTTATATTTTTTACACATATTTTTTCATTGCTGTATTTGCTGAATCAAGAAGGAAAAGGAGGTTAGCCATCTTAACCCCAAGCTTTGCAGTAATCTGACCAAGATATGTAGAACACATAGTTGAATCTTTAAAAGGTTCATCACTTAAAACTTTAACTATAATTATAATTGAAGGACAAATAAGCCCTGAACGAGAGAAAATGATTTTAAAATTCATTAATAAAACTATAAAGTACTACTTACAAATAATAAATAGCTATTAAAAATGAAGCATTCACATAAGTGCTTGTAAAACACTGGCGTAAGTCCAAGTTATGAAAAAAGCTATCTTAAATTGCACAATATTCTTATTTGCATTCGATCACCTTCGTCTAGCCTTGGCAGTAACGTAACCCAGAGCTAATTGGGAAGATGCATCAATATAAGCTTCTACGAATGTTTTTTAACATCAGATAATCAAAATGTATATGAATACAGAAAAATCTATAAATTAATGGAGAAGAATTTCAGAAAGGACTCAAAATATTCATCGAAAAGCAACAAGAGGTCCAAGAAAACAATGAAAATGGAAATATGAAAAAACGGAAATCAATCTTTGTGCTCATGCATTACTCGAAATGATGGTATTGAAAGTAAAACAACATATTAAAATGCATGCTGTTACTAAATAAATAATTTCCTTCAGCAAACAAATTGAAGGAAAATAAGTCCATCTCAATAAAGAATCGATTCCTTAGAAATCACTCGTTAAACCAGAATTTTTGGATACCACCTTCCCACTCTTTTCTGAGTAATAGTAAAATGTTGAGCATGCTCATCCGAATTGGGCCCCGAAAGTGAAGCAACAACGAGGGAGCATTAAAGGTTGTTGGTGTGGTTAGAGAGGCGTCTGATACAGCGTGAGGAGGGAAAACGATCCTCTTACTCGGACTCCATTCGCTATTCTTAATGTCTGCTTTGATAAAAGAGATAATTTCAATTTTAAGACTATTTTCTCCTTTAAATCTATCATCTTATTCAAGTTGTTCCCATACTATATATCAAAGGTAACAGAAACACTAATTGGAGACATTAATTATGGCATCTCATGGAAGTCGGCCTTTTTGCGGTAGGAATGAACTGGAAAATGAGGGGTTTATACGTATCCAATTAATTAAAAATTGAAATCAAGAGTTAAAAAAATGAATAGAAATAAATTAAAAGGGGGTATCAATCTTGTGCTTGAACAGCATTTTAAGGTCCGGCAAGCCTATATAATATATAACCCAAAAGCTATACGAGACTATGCCTAAATGTAATTTGTCACAAATGATTACACCAGAGGACATAAATTATAAGCATTATTATTTCAATTATTCATAAAACCGGTATTTTCATGCATTGCTTATTTCGATATCATTCTTCCCAGAGTAAACTACTAAGGGCATACAGAAAGCGTTAAATAGATGTAAAACGAATTAGGCTGAGAGTCCCTACAGACTCGGAGGTAGTGCGTTGGCCTTAAATTGCTTGAGAAATTGACAACGGATATCTTTTAGGAGGGACACGGAGAACATCATACCAAAACCCCACTTTAATTCCAGTTCTCACACAAACGATTAATTATGAGATATATTTCTCCGAATGGATGGCATGGGAATTCGTTTATCCACGCACGATAAAGGACTTTAATAAATGCTAGCCTGAACTTCGTTCGAGCATTTCATTTTTCGTTAACGGCTGATTTCTTAACACCCCCCGCCACACTCCTGAGGCGGCTTGCGAGGTCGCATGTAAATGTAAATTCAAGGGTGCTGTTAAGGGTGTGGCTTGTTTTTTTTTCACTAGTTTAGTTTAACTCCCTCAGTAAGCAATTAACACTGTGGTCAAGTCTATTGATTTTTATTCAGGTAAAATGAATTTAAATCCATTTTTTAAATACAGTGATTAAGTAATCGAAATAGTACGCTAGCTTATAAGCCGGGTAGTTCACCCACTCAGTGATTCAAACCCGTAGTTTAGTTTGTATGGGTGAAAGAAGAGCTAAACCCAGACTAGGCCATAGGCGTGTGAAAGTAACACATTTCTACCATTTACCACTCTTCCCAGAGTAATAACGGCTTAAATAAATATTTCAAGCGTCTTTATCCAACTTACTCTGCCCCAGAAAGTGAAGAGACTGCGAAGGAGGGGAAGAGATTGTTTGAGGGGTGTGAGGAAGAGAGAGAGACGTCTGGCAAACGGCGTGGGGAGGGAAGATGGGGGAGGGGGAACAATCCTCTTACACGAACTCGACAACCGGGGAGTCAACCTCCCCCACCTAAATCCCACCCCGAAGTGAGAGTGGCAGCAGAGTGTTGTCAGCCAGCAGAGGGAGGCGAAGTTCGCCGGGGAAACAGGATATTAAGCTAAGGGGAGGCATAAAAATGGAAGTTATGTACTAGTAGTTTTATTTTAGCGCCCGTGGGACTTGTCGCGAAAAGAAACCCGAGTCATCTATTAGCTCGAAGGAAAAATTTCACCCCGTTTCGTACCTTTTTATTTTCGTCAGCTCGAAGTTTACAACAGTTTAACAGGTGTAATGCGTGCCGAGACTAAGCGAAATATTTCGCAGTACTTTCAGCCCTTTACGGACCCTGGGTTCAGAATTCTTTCACATTTCAAAATAGAAATTCATGGAGCAAGTGGTTAGATGTCAATTATTTATAAATATAGATTCAAGTTCACGTTGGCACTTACTTTTCATGAACAGAAATGGATACTGAACACAAACTTTTCAAGAAAATGTCTCTCAAGGCCAACGGTTAATCAAAGAAGCATTCTACAATGCCCTTGTCTATCGTCACTTCTAATAATAACCTGGCAGAGTTCATCAAGCTCTGTCAAACACCACCTCATTTTACCTCTTACGTGAACAAGTTTTCAAGCTAATCTACAATTTCCATGGAGAGGGCCACAAAATTCCGAAAAAAACCACACAACTTTGCAGAAACAACATGTTTTGCCGAAAGTAAGAGTTACAAGTCATCCACACCTTCTGGGATCTCTCCTCAGATAAATTTACAATTGAGATATTTTTCATACTAACTGCCATAAAATACACATTGAAAAATTATTCATATAGATTCATCCCCGTATCGATTCAATTTGATGCTCTGATTGCTTCATTATGAATATGGGGTTACCCGAGCTGAAACTATTTGAAAGGTTATTACTAATTCTCAGCAATGAGGGAAAATTATCTTCATACTTATGTTAGAAAAATCTGCATACTGAAACACAAGGGTAATAAACAAAAAATAATAAATCCTAGGTGTAGCATGGATTAATATTCTTTCTTGATTAGACCATTGTTTCTAGAGCGTTTTATAGCTTCCAGGAGTTGTTGTTCATGGCATTTTCAAATAATTATAGCAAGCAATTATACAATTTATACGCTTATAAATATAATTTAAATAAAAGAATAAATGACGTCATTTAGTTTTTCCACTCAATTAGGATAAAAGTATCCATAGCATTTCCATTCTTAATGTAATTTACACAATTTGTAAACGTTGAAACGAATTACTTTACGGCCAAGAAGAGGCCAATATCAAAAGGCCCAACTCGGCCTGACACCAAAAGTACATAATCAAAAGAAACACTGCGAAAAAAATTAATGGAGACTTTTCATGAAAATAGAGTCAGAGAAGAACATATATATATCCATAATTTATGAAACTGAATACACATTATGTTCAGCCATACAAATTACGTTCAGCCATTGATCGGAAAGCTAAATAGGTTTTAAAATCTATGTAAAAATTACTAACAAAGGCTGTCATTTAGTAATTCACTGAGAATTTAAATTAATCAAGATTTTTCAACTTTAACATGACATTGAAAGGTCTTGACGATGTGCGCATCGGATGATGAGTAGTGGACCACATAAATCAGAAAAGAAGTCAATAACCTCAAAATAAAAACTAAATACGTTCAGCCATTGATCGTTAAGCTAAATAGGCTTTAAAATAAATGTAAAAAGTAATACCAAAGGCTATCATTTAGTCATTCACTGAGAATTTAAATTAATCAAAATATATTTCCCTTACTATCAGTCTAAAAAAAGTAAACATAAATCAGAAAAGAAGTCAGTAACCTCGAAATAAAAACTAAATACGTTCAGCCATTAATTGGTAAGCTAAATAGGTTTTAAAATCTATTTAAACATTAACAACAAAGGCTGTCATTTAGTAATTCACTGATAATTTAAATTAATCAAGATATATTTCCCTTAGTACCAGTCTGAAAAAAGTGAAAAAAATATCACGCAAAATAAATGGCTCCCAGAGCAATATAATCCAGCCTTGTTTATAAACGCTGCAATCTTTCCTGTCTCAGCCCGGGATGCTTTCACTCTCTTAGGTTCCAATGGATCACTATTTTTTTGGGCGAAAACTCACTAGAAAAAAGGTCAACAGCCATGAATCTCATGAAAAGATAAGACTCATCAGAGAAGAAATAATAGCGGGGGGGAAAGGGGAATGCTGAGCAGCGACGCGGGGTTTCGTCGGAATGTCGCAGAGATCCGCCAAGAGTGTTTTAAAAGGAGAGCGAACATTTCCCAGAAATGCCAACGGGCATTCATTGAGATACACAATTATTTCGCAAAGAAAATATCGTTGGACGATATGGATGGGACGTGATTCAAAGAACAAAGATAAATAGTGGTGAGTAAACGTCGAAGCCATTAGAGCTCACCGTAGAAAGAAATCACCCAACCATTTTCATGATGACATTGATTTCTAATAATTGAATAGAAACTATAATTTCTGGAAACTCAATTTACTCAAAGTGCCAAACAATACGGGGGCCATAAATTCCTTGAGTAATAGTAGTCGAGTTTATTACTTAGTTGCTTCGCATTGCGCGGTGATTTCCCGAATTCCGAACTAATTGGGACCGAACCCTCTTCGGATTACTTGATTGTTGGGATTAGGCGAAATGATAATAAAAAAATAGTTCGAAACGGAGAACGAACCACATGCATACGCATTGCGTGTTACGCAGTGCATAGGACCGCGTAACTGGACAAGACCACTCGTCCTTACACTTGTGTGTAATTTCAAATGTTTGATATCTTGACGTCAAAACCGTCAGCGGATGATTCCACTGCAATGTGTGACGTTATTAGCTGATTACTCATACATCAAGATGCCACACAAATCTTGAATTAAACATTTTTAAAAACCTACAGTAATTCTCAGTGGCAATAATATAAGCACTAGTATACCATATTGATGGCCAGATAATGGTGCTAAGATGCTATTACCTGAGTGATAGCATATTTTAAAGTGATCATGTTTTAAGTTTTTGACATGAATATTGTTAATTTTCGCAACTTGAAGCTAGATACAATTATACACGTTAGCATAAGATATATTTTGAAGAGAAATATGTTTGCAAAAGAGACGATATGGTAGGATACGAGAAAGGGCGTACATCAATAAAAATCGGGTCTTCATTTAGCGCAAAAGAAAGTATTCTACCAAGAAAAAAGAGTGTTTCGTGTCTACTACAGAACAATCCCTTAGATTTCGCGAATGGACGACAAAAAAACATCCCCTACCGTATAGCTGTGATTGTTTGCCGCCTAATTGCAGCCAGTCCTCAACTAAGAGTCGCAAATCAAATGACCAGAGATACGTTTCTGAAGAAAAAATTGCCTTTGAATTTCAACGCGGCCTATCGCAGGCAGTTGACATTAAAACCGATTTCGAGCACACTAAATTAACCAAGTTAAAAAACATAAACTCAACTTTGCAGTCTACTCGAGAAAAAAACTCGCTTGATACGCTAATGGCATTGTATCTATAACCTATGATCACAATAAATTGCACATGCTGACCTAAAAAGAACCAAGAAGAAGTCTGATATCTTTAACGGCATGAAAAATACGAAAATGATAAATAAATAAAAAATTCTCGAGTACGCAGCACACAGTTTATCCTTATCCGCCTAAAGTTTCCGCAGAAGACGTGATACTCATCCATTCCCCAAATTTTGTCCCCCTAGATTTCCATTAAAAGTTTTATTAGGGCTCTGAAATTGAAAAAGTTTTACGCTCTCCACCGTTTTTCAAAGTATATGTAAAGCAAATTAAGACTCAAGCTCCGTGAACATCCATCCTATACATTAAGCTAACAAAATAACAAAGCAAATGGATACACACTAATTACATACCTAGATTGCCATTGGGCAAAGGTTTGGCAAAAATAAGACCCTACAACCTGTAGAAGCGAGACAAGTTAAAGCTTTTACTTAGTAATGTCACGTCCACAAAAGAAAAGTGGTCAGTAAATCAATCATTCACTTGATGATACTACGCTGATTTGATAAACTTATACCACACTTAGAGTAAAATACAATTAATTTGTTCCATAACAAGTAATCCGTTTATTTATTAGAAATTATAAAGAAGCAAAATGTATGAGCAGCTTTTCAAATGAGATGTATACAAAGAGACGTCACATTTGAAAAATGTCTTTCGAATAAAATTTAATCGAATTTTAGAAGATCGACGGCACGTAAATACGTTCGGTAAGTAATCAAAAAGGAAGCTACGGTACAATGCTATTTTAGAACCACGCGCCAAGGGAAGAAGAAAATATTTTGTTAATTTAAAAAAGCGAATTCCAATCTGTGAGACTTTCGAATACTAAGGATGCGAAGGACACATTTTGGGCGGGGACTGTGACCGTTCCTTTCGTGATCGCGTAAAAAACAAAAAACGCAAATTCAGAAGGATAAAACTAGGGTATTTTATTACAAGAAGGCACAAACAAATGTTAACAAAGGAAAACTGATTTTTGAATGCTTTCGATATTCCTAAAAGATAATTACCACCTAAAAGGTCAACAGCAAGGTGAATCTTGCATTGAATATTCCAGTTATTCTTCCGAAGCAGGCTCAATGAGACATGACAAGAGTATCCAATAGTTCCAGAAGATTCTAGCAAGAAATCGAATTTTCAATAGCTATAGAATTTCAAGACAAGTGATCCGTCTAAAAACACATGCATGTGTAGAAAGTCAGCCATATATTATTTTGGGCGAATCGAAGGGCATACGAGACAGAGGGGAGTAGAATAAAGCCATGAAATCCCACATCAAGAAATGTTGCATTTCAGGCGGTAAAAAACGATGTGGAACGCTTTGGAAAGAAAAAGGTCCTCCTCTGCTAACTCTGGGCTTCCTTCATAAACCCTAACAGTAATGTTTTCATCCAAAGATGTCCTAAAAAAATGATGCCCTCGTCGCTTTCTCCACTAAAAACATCGGATAAAATCAAAGAATTGTTTACGTATTATCAGCAGGAAGTGATCGATCAAAGCATTGATCTTGACCCTCAGCGTTCATACCGAGGTATAACAACAAACGTGCCAGGGTCATCAGCAAATAACAGATATAACTTACATCGCGAATTTTTACAGTATTTAGATATCTACGAGATTTTTCTCCACAGTTCTGTATTAATATAAAATATTAGTAATAATAACAAAAAACATTGAAATTTGATTTAGAACGTTTATTTTCCTTGAATAAATAAGCATACGAAGACAGGAAATGAGCTAAACTAAACGTAGTTCACATGAACAAATAAGGAATCAACGCAGACTGAAAACATATTTAGGATCCTTAATCCAACCGAAAGAAAAATAACTCCCCAAACATCAACTAGTGGATGGCAGTAAGCTTTCGGTCTTGCCTGAGAGAGTTTGAGACGAGTTAACCATTAAGACAGCCTAAAATTGTTTTGTAGTGCTAAGGGATCGTCGCCAGATACAGCCAGCCCGTGTGGGGTGACCTTGGGGAGAATTTTTAGAATATTACAAGCTCAGAAAGCAAAATATTTATCCATTACTCTATCCGTAAGACTTTCCTTCTAACCCCAACCACGAACCAACTTTCATCCCCGGTCCTCAACAGGACCCAAAACCCTCGGCGCTCATGGGTCACCTAAGTTACGAAGCTCGTATAATTTACTTACCCTCTTTCTGGTTTAAGACATTTTCCTTATCGGCTTTAACTCTATTTCAGGGTGTCCAGTCAATCAATGCAGACAAATTAATGCAAAATCCCAGGTTTTCCAGGGAAATTTTACAAAACTTCAAGTTAATATTACGTGATCACTGCGATAAGAAAAAATTTTAAAACGCTCAAAATTGCTTCCACATTTTTAGATATTATTTCATGTGGAATGAATTGGAAATTAATTATTAAACTCAAATTTTGAGCAAATCTTCATCAATAATTAATGTTTAATTCCAGGTACTAAGAGTTCAAGCATAGTTCCCGAGTCTCGGGTTTTCCGGTCACCGGACACAGTCTATCGTATGATAAATACTCCTCAATTTTGATCTTCGGTTGGTACACCTTAATTTAACACACACTATCCTTACCATATGCGACTATATGTCTCGTTATCTACCCCAATCGCAAGAAATTGAAAAATAAAATATGTTTAATAAGTGTGCTTGCTTATAAAAATATATCAGAAAGGGGGATGGGAATTCATGGGAAGGATTAAATAATCTCAAATAAATTTCAATAATGAAGGTCATAATAAACTTAATTTCAACGTACAACCAGCGTTATCCTCTTCTCAGCACACAATCACTACGGCCTCAGTGCTTCGAACCGCATTACACCGCTCGAATCTTCCTGATGTAACAACAATCAAAACAATACTCTTGGGTTAGCTATTCCCTAGCAGTGATTTTCGACAAACTAAAGGTAAAATTTTAGGGCTAAAGACAGTAGACAGTAATGAAAATAAGATATTTCCAATGCCAATATTTCCATGACAGGCGGACATTATTAAATTATTAATTTTCCCTGACCAGAAGGTATTAAAGAAGGAAATACATATAAATCAAATTGCCGCAAGTTATTAGGATTTGGACCTGAAACCCCTCTGAAATCACCACATAATCGCTCCAACCACTAGCTTACTTCCATTTCACAAAAATTTATATAAAATTACGCTCAAATTGTATTCTTCTTATCACCCTGAAAGAGCTGCATAATTTACTTACCAAAAAAACCGAGTGCTGTTTCGCAAGGCTAACTGCGGTGACTTGGGGGCGGATAAGATAAGGATGAAAAGCAACGAAAGATAAATGTTTATCATTCCCACAGTCCCCAACCCCTACGACTCCAGCGCCCTGCCCCCATCGCCTTCCCCCGCTTCCATTTCCCCGCCTCAAACCCTGGAACTGCCGCCGCCGCCGCCTCGCCGTCCTCAGTCGCTTTGGCCCACTTCCACCACCGCACACACTCACAGTCTTCGTTTCCGCCTCCCACGCTCTTCCCACCACGGTGAGAGAGACATAGCAAAAGATAGAGAGAGAGAGAGAAGGGAACTTGGTCATGGGCCAAACCTCAGGGCGTGGCGAAGCAAGAGAAAGAAGAAAGTCTCCGAGGACGAGGAGCAAAGCAAGGACACAGGGCCTTCCCCGTTCTGTGTGGTGCACGCAGTGCGCCCCTGGAATCGATATCCGAATTTCCAAAAAAAAACAAATTCTACGCCAATCACTGCGGCTCGTAATTGGAGATTCTATTGAAAAATAGGGTATCCGTCGTTATTAAAAATTTTTAACGCACATGCTATTTATCAAACCATAGCTCTACGTAAAAGTTTAAAATAATTTATCTGTAAAGAAAGAATCTTACCACCAATTAAGTTAAAATGAAAATATTTTTAAAAACTTTTTCACCCACACATGCACATCAATTGCGTTATAATATAAAGATTAAGTAACCTTTTGTTAGCAAAAATAAAATCAAGATGGCTAGCCCTTAATCATCAACAAAATTGCATCGTAAAGATGTGTAATCAACCCCATTAGCCAGTTTTTAATCAAGAGCAAGAAGAACGTGAGTAGACACGATGAGGAAGCAAGGACTCAAAGCGGTACGCATGCTCCGGACTATTTGGTGCACGGGCGGTGGGAATCAAAAGACATCAATTTCCCAAAGGACCATTGGCCTCGAATACCTTTTGAAATGAACTTTTGGTAGATCACCAAACCCATACCAGAATCACCATTAGTTCATTTCTATCAAAGTGGGTACAACGATACTGGGGCTCGATAGATTTTTTTGGCTACTTGAGTTTGACGGATCGATTAATCAACCACGGGGTTTTCCAGAATGAAGTAAATCACGAAGACTAGATTCCCCAGTTTGTAAATAACACACTTCACTGAATAAATAAATTGCATGATGACACGAAAACTCTTCGTTAAATCATCCCAAGTAAGAACCACTAGGAAGCCCCTGAAAATGACCGTCTACCAGATGAAACCGGGATGAGTACATTAATTTTTTTGTGGAATCGCAGTTTTCCTTTTATTAAGGGGAAGCTAAGTAAGCTGTAGCTGGAATAAACAATTCCAAACCGAAGACAGAATGGACGCGTACAGCAATATGGTACGACGGAATGTTTCTCAAGACTTGAGCAGGGTCCATGGAGTCCGAAGATTCGGTTTCCGACTCAAACACTGACAGGAATAAATTTTACCTAGCAGTAAAATTATTCAGCCTTCAGAATAATTCCCTAATGACGGATTCCGAGTCGTGAGCCGAAACTCCGGATATAATAGATAGTTAATACCGGCTTGAATCTCGAGATACATCCCTACATGCAATAACAAACCCTCATTAAAATCCTGAATTAATATTCGGAATCACTCCATATCTTTATACTCCCATATCCATCCAGTTTTTTTTTCACATCTACAGATACGCTGCCTCGGGGTTATTCTGTATTTTCAAATTTGGGCTGAAGTTCGGATGACATCACAGATTTATCCAAATATGGTCAATTTTTGGAAGTAAGAGTCCGCGTAAGGCGCGCGTCTAACGACTCACTTTCACATGAACGGTTCTTTTCTATCGCGTCTCTGTTGCTGCCTCGACGAACGCACGACTCAATGAACGGTTCACTTGAAAATCCAACAGCCCTCACAATGTGATCATTTTTATTCGGAAATACAGTATAAACCCCGCCTGATCAAGAGACGGAAGAGGAGAGGGATACCATGGCAGGCGCAGAAGAATACACGAGAAAAACGGTGTGGGAGAACAGAAAGGAAGACGGAGAGTCACGCCCGCGGCTGAGAAGCACTTATTGCCAACGAGGGCAATTGAAAAGGAAGCGCTCCCGGCGAGATGGAAGCGATTAAGAATAACGAGAACGAGTGTGGGCAATTATACGCAGGCCAATTGCTCAGGGTGCTAACATCGGCTTATCGACAAACGCATTAAAACTATCTCTTACTGAATCGCACTCAAGAGGCGTGATCATCATTGCCTCATCCTGGGGCCATGATTAAATCTAGCTCCTCAACACATCCAAAATTCCTAATAATACATGGTCTTTCCTTCCTTTAATCCCACCAATTTTAAAACGAAAATTATTGAAAGCGAGGATTTATTATTGAAACGCGAATATTAATTTTACGAGCGCCCATTTTATAATCTTTGTCCCGAAAAACACTGAGTTAGGTGTTCACGCCCACATAAAATATTATATGTAATAGACTTAGAAGAGGGCATATTTAAACACCTGAGTCGTTTCCTCTCTATTTACTTATTTCCATTACACTGACTTAATCGAGATGTCTAGAGTTAGGAAACAGTTCAAAAACTGACTTTGCTATTTAGAAAACTCCTACGGTAGCATGGGGCTTAGAAATTAAAATTCATTCATAGCAGGAAAGCAGCTAAATTTGAAACGCCTACTAAGTAAAAACAATACGCACGACATTAATCGGCTTTCATTTCAAGAAAAAAAGACAAGCATAACTGAATTTTAACACACTACAATCAGACATGAAAAAAATGGTTACATCTACCTATCAACGGCTTTTCTTTTCTTTTGGTAAAACGGAATTGACGACAAATGAAGCAGATAAACAGAATTAAAGAGCCTTCTTACCCTTGCTTAAGGAAGAGCCGAGAACGTAATAAATTGAAAAAGATAGTAAATGCAGTACAAGAATGACAACGAGCGCTGCAAGGCAGCTTAACATGAAAACACTGTGCGCGTAGGTACCATAAAAAAGTCCTGCGAAAAGATAACATAAAATTAACGTTTTACGCTTCTGCAGCGAAGCTTGGATAGAAGTTATACGAGCGGTACATATTAGGCACTTTACTTCAAGGGATCAATACGAATGCACAAGAGTTGCACTGGGTGAAATAAACCCTTCAAGAACGTCGAGAATTCTATTTTCACAAATCAACCTAAGCCTTGGAAAGACACTCGCTGAAAATTATACGCCCACTAAAGGAAAGAGTCGATGGTGTGTGTTTCCCAAGCAATCAACAGTGGCACGTATTACCTCTAAATACAAATATATTCTCAAAAAAGATTAAAATCAAATCACAACTATCTTGCTCTAAAATACACAATAGTCATTGCATGATAATATTCTTGATTTAAAAAAAAGTGAATTTCCACCATAAGATTTCAAAACAAATAGCTGGACAAATTGTTACCACAATACGGCAACATGGCATTAATTTTAACAAAAACTTAGGGTTAATAAAAACGTATTTTTAAAGGAATAATTTTACTATAAATAGATCCAGTGTACATGTATACCATGCATTCAACCGGGATACTATGATTTTTCGTGTGAAGGTACTACAAGATAAAACCTTACATAAAAAGTGATCGTAGCATTTCTTTCTCTTTTTTCAAATACCAATGAAACATTTTAAATCACGTCATTCTTAATCGGACATAGAGAAGTAAGAGGACATATTGCTCCCGCTGGATTTGTCTTTTTTCGGAAGCATGACAACTCTGAAAAAAAACGCCATGACCTTCACATTTTCAGGGCATAAAAAATAGACCCCCATTAACTCTACGGTTAATCTCAATTACGACTATTTTACCTCGGTATTCCTCAGAGGAAAATTTTCATACTTGTACTTCCAACCTGTTTCTCGCAGGGTGGAATCGACATCACATAACCATACAGAGCAACCATAGTGCCCAGGGGAAATTTGCATTCGTTTTCCGCTCGCTGAACGCTTTTTCGTCTCGCGACAGAATGGGGGCTAATTTATCACAAGTAAAAATCCGGGACGGTAGAGTAGGGAATTGGGAAGGAGAATGAGGGATAGGTTTTTGAAAATAGCTTTTCCGGCGCCGAGGTTCTCAACATAGCGGGCGGTGGTGCGGGGGCTGTCGGGAGGGACATTTCTCCATCGAATGCGGAGCGAGTTGTGAAAAAATAGGAAATTGCAATAAAGTCGTTCCGGAATGCGATTAAAAAAATCCCCAAGACCAACACTTTTCAGGGATTGTTTTGGCCATTGGGTAGATGCAGTGATGGCGTGACAGAGGAGGCGAGGTACAAAGATTTGCCCTCCAAAAAAAATAAAAGAGGACGTGATAGCTGTTTTGGAATCTTAACGACGGACTGCAAGGCAACTATTTTTTGTCACCCATTTTTGGGGAAGAATTCTAAGCTTTGTTCATAAAAACATTCAACGCCAAAGTTTCAGAAGTTTAATTTGCTTTAATTTCATTTGTTGAAGTTTTTCTGCACACTAAATTACAGTGAGACACAGTAAATAATTGCTATTGCTATTAAACCAAAGCTTCTCATTAGTCCACGAGTTATATAACTCCTTTTTTATCCCTTAAAAAAGAGCTTTCTAATCTATCATTCATTTCCCGAAGCCGTTTCTAAAATAAGACTCCACATTTTTTTTTAATTTTAGTTTATCTCTATTCAAGACGTTGGCCATGGATCAAAAAAGGTTAATACAATAAATAAGGGGGATCTAAAAAGTGCATACGGACCGCATGGAAAGGGGCCACCGCTACGCGCAGGAGAGCTTCAGTTCCATTTCGAGAATATTTTGATTTTGAGGTGAATTTCAGCGTTAAAATAACTCCTTTGCCACCACTACCTTACGGGAACAACCGTGAGAGGCAATCCGGATGCCATATTAACGGAACTACAAATAAAATGCCATCCTGTCTGCGACGCCTGGACCTGCATACCTGCCACGAGGTAAAATGGTACCAAACTTTGGTAAAGCACTTAACATGGTCATGGCTACTAAATATAATGCTAAACAAAGGTTGTGCAGGAGCAATACACCGCTAGCATTAACTTTCAACCATTTTAATAATAATTCTCGCCATATTTTCTACTTTCATATCTATGAGCATAGAAAATGGCAAACTTTGAAAGAGTAACGATCTAAGGAACGTTTTATTGGTCCAAGACCACACATTTGATAAAAACCCTTCCTCGTGACCAAGAAAACTGTACTAAAATATCCAGAATGCAGAAAAGGGTCATCGGAACATAGGTGCACCTAATATACGTGATATTTGAGGTACTATTAAATCATTACTGTGCAACCTGGCAATTTTAGACAAACGGTCAGACCTAAGTCAATTCTTACTGCCACGAACTCTTCACAACAAAGAAAACATTCAGACTTTTCAAGTCCATCTCCAACGCCCGTCCTAGAGCATGAAACACTCGAAAAGTGGAATTATTATTTATGAAGACGTAATGGAGGCGAAGAGCTGATAAGCTGCTAGAAATTTCACCCGCAAGGAAAAAATTGAAGAAAATTATGGAAGAAAAATTACTTGAACCTAGTTAACAAAACAAAATTAATAATAAAACCAAGTCCCTACGTAATGAGAACTATTAATGATCGTTGGACCTATCACTTTATCTCTCAAATCTTTCTCGGGGGAAATTACAGGTCGCAACACTGTTTCAACCCCTTACGTGGAGGTGGATAGGAAAAGCTAGTTTACCCTCTCATATTCGGATAAATGCGTACCAGCAAGTTATAAAAAATTATCTATGTAGATACTAAATATATTTATCCACTGCTTCTACCGCCTCGAAGCCAGTAAAAATTACGAAATATATAATTTTTAAAGCTTCTGCTGGAACCTATTCATCAGTAAATTCATACATTTGTGAGACTTTAAAATCACCTGTACCATGAAATATAATGCTCATGAATGGAACCTCTTCCCCATCAGGACAGGGTTCTCTTATAAGTAAGAATAATTATATTTTTTTTTAAGTAGTCAAAACGCAATTTAGTGAAAAATGACAATATATGTATGAAAACAAATCAGAGTCGGAATACGTTAAATATTTAGCGCTGCCATGGATTCAATCACTTAGTGGCGCCCACTCTATGAGGCCTGAGGGGGCCCGAGCCCCCTCAAAAATTTGTTATGGGTGTGAGGAAAAAATGTGTCAGGCTTGTCGATTTTCCCGGGAGTGTCCAGGCATCGAGATTCGAGTTATCAGGGTTCTAATGTTGATCATATGACTCTTCTAAAATGCTTAAAAAACTTAACAATCACTACTTATAAAATTTCCCGGGGCAAGATCCCCGGTTTGGGCCCCCCCAATATTTTTTTTATAAGTCGGCATCCCTGCAATCACTTAGCGATTCAACCTGGCGGTTGTATTTGACGGTGGAGGATTGCTATTTTCACATGCTCCGCGTTTTACGAGTATCATTGGTTGAAGTGTCAGCTCTAAGACTCTTACCTGTTACCGGCGCCTCAATGTCGATCATGGTCTTCTCTTGGCGGAGCAGAGAAGCGCCGTCGTTGACGATGCGTAGGGCGGCCGATTCGTCTATCCGCCCCTCCAGGATGAAGTGCTGCTTGAGGACGTCTGGCCGAGGCTTCCCCGTGCGCGAATCCAGAACTTCCGAGCATGTTAGCTTGTGGCTGGGCGGGAACGGAACACCTGCAGAGAATTAAAAGGAAGTAAAAGATTAAAATTGAGACATTATATTACTTCCAATAAAAATGATGCATTGGTTTTTGTGTATACACGAGAAACACCACTTCACACCGGCTATATTCACCAAATATAGCACAATGGCTCTCATCAACACCGAATAGCAACTGGTTTCCTGTTTAAGACAGATTTCCAAGAGATAAAAACTATTCTGATGGAGAGGAATCATTTTTTAGTGGAAATTACATTTTAATACTTCGAAAAGTTAATTTCACAAATATAACTAAGCAATATGTTTCCTTAACTTCGTTGAATCGTGAAGTGACGTTGTAACAAATTCCCTCGAAGACCTTATTATAAATATGATGAAAATTAAAATTAAAAAATCAATATGCAGTGACGAAGTAGCTCCTAAATAATGAATGAATGTCACGTAACTGAAACATATATGTATTATCTTTGTGGCAAGCAACGGCAAAACCGTTTTAGAAAGGTTTCCAAGATATTCATCGAACATTGTGAGCTAAGAAAAAGGCGCCAGAAGTTCTTCTTAGCGCATGCTAAATACCAGCTCAACCACCCCATTTGTTCTTTCTTATCCACAAAAATTCGCTTGACAAACCCTAGATGAACCTGCAGCATGGAAGAACTTACACAAAATAGAAACCTTCTCAACGACGCAACATTTCCTAACCCAACCCCCTTATTACCAAAACCCTCATCCCCACCACTCGAATGACAAAGTTTGTTCCCCCACCCCACCACACTCCCTACTTAACCAATCCGAGCCCTGAATCCCCCTCTAATAAACCCCAATAATATATATAAACAAGTCCCCGCCACATTCTTCTTTGCTGTTCATGTACTAGATAACGAATGATTTAAAACTTTCCAGGCAAATAGAATGAATAAACTTTTCTCGGGTTTCCGCCCGGGTTGGAAAATTATCCCAGAAGTAGCCTTGAGAATGGGCGACGAACCGAAAGTTGATACGTCGGATGCCTTAGAATTTTTTTACAAGCGCGGAAAAGTTCATTCATACTTGATAATAGCTTGAAAGCCGAAACTGATGGCAAATACTTTAATAAATTGAGGAAATCACGAATAGCATTCAACGGTGTTCGGCGAGATGTGTAAAATCAGGAACAAATCCTTCAAACAAGGTATTTGTGCCTGATGTTGGCGAAGGTGATTGGCTGAAATGCGTCATACGATAAAAAATACTGTGGACATGAATTTTTTTCATTTTCATTTATCATCACGAGTTGTGATAGTTGCTTATATTCAGCATCCACTAGATACTCATTCATCCTCCTGCCCGTATTTAGACCATTACCACCATTTGGACTATCTCCCCATTACCAAGGTAAGTGCGGAACGGGTGGGAACGAAAGGAAACCAAAGCATGGCACTGCGCGGGAAGGGGCATAATTCTCCCCACCATAAAGGAAGGAGACGATTGACATCCGCGGACTCAGATTCCGCTGCTGCCGTCCCACCGTACGCCGCTTCGCGTAAGCCCGCAGGAGAGGCCGGAATGGGGCCGCGGGGTTGGCGAGGGTCCAGCCGAGAGGGGAGGAGCCGGGAAGGAGGGGGACTCACAAAGAGGGCGAAACGCAGAATGGATCGGAGGGATTGGAAAACGGTGCAAACGGACTCGGCGTTCCCACAGAAACTCAACAACTTACTCCGTATCACCAAAAATATTTGTCTCCATCAAGTCACGGAACATTCATTCATTCAGTCAGTCATTAAAACAAACAGTAACCTCGTGTGAAATATTAAGAGCATTTTTGTTTGCAAGATAAATAATTTTGCAGTTTTCATCAGGGAACAAAACCATCATTTGTATCAGCAAATATTAAAATTCACACGATAATACATTATATTTACAGTTTACTAGAATACACGACTTCCCGTTTGTTTTTCATTCAATTTAAAAATACCGTAATTGTGGAAATCGCCAAATAAAATCTTTTTTTTTCTTTCTCCCGCACTCCTGGATGTATATACTGTCCACTCTTCTCTCTTATCGCTGTTTTCAGCGTCTTATGTCGCTCATTTCAACAGAAAATCATTCCTGTGATAAATATAGAAAAAAAATAGTTGAAAAATTGAAATTTTAAGATCAAACACTTCGCTGAAGTGTGTAATAGGTGAAAGCGACACAGGTTTTCCTACGGGTGACTAGCACCATTACCGCCAACACGCCGAATTGGTGACACGATGATAGAAAAGTCACGACTCATCCATAAAGACATTAATAATACCGTGACGCGGAAGATGGTCTAAGGCGGAAGATATTATCTCATTTCATAAATACTTTGAACATTTCAGCAAATTAAACTCGCCATTTGAGAAAAACGATTCATTTAGCAGCTAACTCTGGCTCGTAAGACCGTAGAAAAAAGTTGCTGGCCAAGGAGATTTGATTGTGTCGCGAATTTGAGGTAAATTATTTTGCAAAAAAATATGTTTTCCCTATTAATTGCAGAGAGAATTATGAAATATTCAAATGCTAAGTTGGAAATCAATGGTGTTTCATTTTGAAATGCATACTAATGGGGCAAATAGCAATAACGTTCAAAGCTCAAATAATTCTTTTGTCAAAATCGTCCCGGTGATATGCGGTAATCAATAGAAGAAATCGAGTTGTTATACAATATCTGTCGATAGAAACGCTCAATACTTCCTAACAATACAATCCTCAATATAACCCAACTTTTTTGAAGAGTAAATTTCTAATTAATCGCTGACAAACTTAGAAAATTGGAATTTCTTCACGGTTTACATAATTTAAAAAATATGCCAATTTTCAAAGAGATCTGCGAAGGTCTAGATCAGGGGTCTCCAAAATACGGCCCGCGGGCCGGATCCGGGCTTTCATCCGGCCAGCGCACTCGTTTCAAGTAACGAGCGATTCTAGCTCTTTTAACTGTGAGACGCCGCTAGGAGCATTGCAGCGCTGTACTACACGTCAAAGTCGCCTTCAACTGTTCGTAAATAAGAAATACGCCACCGGATACTTCAGTAGACGTTAGGATCGAATACTTCAGTCATCGGCAAATTTGCTATCCGGCCCGCGGAGCGAGTCGGAACTTGGAATGTGGCCCTCGTGGCCTAGTAAATTGGAGACCCCTGGTCTAGATAAAACTGCAATTCCTTTTCTTTGCCTTGACTTGAAATGACCCCATCTCATTCTCGCGCCCGATATTTCATGAAATTGTCGACGCCGCAACACGATAGACAGAACAATAGACCCCGCGTGGTGGACGTGTTTCCCCGTTAGCAGTCTCATCCGAGCATTTCTCACAACGGTAGCCCCATCGTCACCCGGGCAGGCACAATGACGGCCGAGATCAAAGCGACACGATTCGGAGAACAGAAGAGGCAATAAATATGGACCCCGCCACACAGGTTGAGTCCGGAGCGATGGATTCCGCGTCGCCATTCGAGAATAGAGCACACACGATCGCGGAGAGACGGGGAGAAACGGTCTGAGGATGTCCCGGGCGTTTACACGCACCCCGGAGCATGACGGCACCCGAGTTGGCAACCTGCCCATCCCCCGGGAGGCCAGCGAACGGTCGGCGAGGGCGGATTCTGACGGGGGCAATACCTGGGCAACGTGCAGTAGGGTGGGCCGAAAAATAACATATTATCAGGATCAAATTTGCCCTTTACAGAAAATTTGATAACTCATATCAAGGTCTCAGATCCAAATTTTTAGAATCCAGTCACTCGGGAACGTCAGTAAATGGTGGAATTCCGATGGAGTTTTGGATGTAGCACAGAGGTTAGTTTTAGAATCGCGTTATAAATTTGCTAATTTGTAATATTTTTAGAGTTCAGAGCAGAATTTACAGGAGCATTAGAATAATTTTTTTAAAAAAATTTACAAATTTACAAATTAAGTCAAAGAAAATAACCTTGAGTTTGAAAACTCGTACACCCAATTTTTAAAAAGGCGTATTTTTCGGTTCAAAGATCTATTAAAAAATATTCTTCCCGTCCAATTCATGTATATATAAAAAAATACCAAAAATTATTTTAAAAATCCACGCTTTGGGGCCCGTGAACCTACAGACTCCAGCAAAGCAACACAAATTTGTAGCAAAGATAGCAACATACGCCGAATCTGAAACGTGAAGTGGAAAAAATAAGGTTGAAATTCTACGCTTACGCGTTAATGTGGAATGACCCACATGAGAAAATATTGGCACAGTGCAGCACTTGAACTGATTTACTCTTTTACCCATGCTAAGCAAAGTGGGACCTCTCGAACTACATTGTCCATGTTCATTATTGGGAAAGTATGGAGATGAGGAGGAGGGAGAGGTCAGGGTATTCCCCCTCCCCGTCATGGTTTGCTCGCCTGGACCCCCGCCCCCAAGGCCGTTCCCTCCACCCCCGCCCCCGCTTCCACTCGGGGTGGTTTGAAAGGGCTTAATTGGCGCGTCGCCGTGCGACAATGATTGGGAGCCTCTCAACCCCTTTGGGTCACCGGCAGTTTCGGCGTTCCTTCCAAATTCTATTTCCGCCAAAGCCGATTACGGCCGTTTTATCCCTTGTTCTCATTACCCATACAAAACAGCAACGCTCCTACCACCCATTATTGAGTCCTGGTAATAGGAAGTGAAGGAGAGTACACAGTTTTTACTCCAATATACACGAACGTTATTCATTATTTTTTCTCACTCTTGTGAAAACAACTCTCTGTGCCGTCACTATAGTTAAGTTGATTTTTAACAACAGATAAATACAGTAAAATGTTTATTTAAAAGATATAAGGAGGGGAATTCACACGGACAGACTCGAACACATGATCTTATGATTGGCAGGTCACGTGACCTCGACTTCTTCTAAGACAAAGATTTAAACACTGGTGTTCCTGTGAGAAATTGGCTGTCGTGTCACTTCGCATACCTTTGGGCAATCGATTATCATTGAGTGCTAACAACAAAATTATTGACCAACCAATTATATTAGATAACGAAAGTTACGAGGGCTTTTGCAATGCTTATCATGGGAGTGAAAATTGAAGCTAACGATAACGTCGCCCAATACCTTTGATTAATAAAATAGTCAATTTATTTTAACCTCAGGAGGGAAAAGTAATTTTTTTATTATCTTCAGCGTAAAAATAAAATTATATTAACCTGCTCCCCTAAACACTTATTACAGAGGCCAAAAGCATTCACCAAAGGAATGAAATTTAATAAAAAAATTGGAGGAACGACACAAGCGCGGACGGTAAAGGAGCGTGTACACTGCATAGGATTTTTTTTTCGGAAGTAACGAGGAAAAGAGAGAATGAGAAGGGGGAAAATAGAGTGCAATTATGGGGACGGAAAAATCCAATCTCTTGCAGCGGCGCCACGAGGGACCCATCCACCGTTTGAGACGAGGAAATTAAAACGGCGATTACTTCAGCTCCTGTTCTTTCGTTCCCTTTTTTTCCCGCCGCTGACCGGCACTAAATTGCCTGCCAACACCCTCTCCACTCGAGGGCCTCGGTCGGCCGTTTTATTTCTCAGAGCAAGCTGAGCATACCTGAAAAAAACATTCAGTGCAGTGTGCATACACGACAAAACTTTTTAAAAATTACTCATATTGCGGATTTGAACTTTTTTTTTCAAAATTTTGCGTATTTTCTCACAGAAGCATTATCCCTAAGCTGAAGGTTTCTACCAGAAAATTATAATTTACTTTATTTTTCTTTCAGAATTACCCTTAACTTTTGGTATAGTGGTATCAGTTATTTTAAAGGGTAGTTACGAGCCCAATCGCCAAAATTGCACGACTACCACGCATCACTCTCCATTTCTATTGACCGGTTGAATTTTAATTTTTTTCGTGACATTCAACTCGTTTAAAAGTAACGCTATCATCTTGAAACATTCAGGCTATATATTGTAGACCTTTGTCACCATATGCTTGCATCTCATGTACAAAGAAATTACATGTAATTAAATAATAAAATAAATTTTACCAATTCGAGATGGAGTCAAATTTTGACAGGAGTTTACTTCATACAATTTGAATATGACAAGATGACATCGTAGTTTTTAAACCAGTGATACGTTACGAATAAAGAATTTTGGAGCGAGAGTGATACCTTTACACGGTGTCCTAAGAGATCATCTTGTTGGCAGAAGGGGACCCACAATATCCTATTCGTCTTTTTATATACCCGATTCCTATCTTATCCCCACCCTATCTCTGCTGTAATTAACCTGATAAGTGCTCGTTTTCCAATCGAAGCGCAAAACGTCAAGGCGAAAAATTATCGCGATTGGAAATCTCATCGATGATTTACAGAATCATGTAGATCATAGAAAATCAAGCCAGACGTGGTGTATCCACGTTGACACTTCCTCATCTTGGTCATTTGTCATTCGCTGCAAGAAATCCCGCGTAACCGAGGGGTAAAGGCCTATTATTCGGGTTATAAACGGCATTAAAAAAAAGACACATGGCGGAAAAAAGTCGAATATGTGATGCAAGATGGAGCTGACTTCAGTAATGCCATATGGGGATCCACATAAACACATGAAATTATCGAAAAATTGGAACATATCCTACATATTGGTGTTTTAGCACGAATATTAACCATAAGCTTTGCCTGAGATAAAACTCAAAAAATAAAACAAATTTTATGAAATTCAAAAATTAACGCAAAAACCTCCCACATGAAGTTGAAAGGTCGTAGTAATTTCCACATGCCAGTTCCCTGAATGAATTACTCGGCGGAAAAAAATCAGTGAACAGGATAATGACAATAAAACACAAGCGCACTGGCTGAAACATAAGACTACGGCTGGATGCGAGAAGACATGTCCGCGAGTACTTAACTGAAATTCAACCACACTCAAGTCCTCCTCTCTCTTACTTAGGCCATGAAGCGACAAATGAAGCGGACATAAACGCACCACGGAGAGTTGCTAGCTAGCAATGTGACGGAAGAGGACAGGAAAATGCCTCTCCGCACCGTTATTAACTCGAGAGCGTCGTCGCAGGAGGGAATGATAAAAAAGGAAGAGAGAATCCGGAGCCCAAATACCCATTGTGACAGCGCGACACGGACAAAAACAACTAGGTGGTACTCGGACGAAATGGCGTGAATGGACGGAGTGAAGTTTCTGCAAAAAAAAAACGGATTATTAAAAAAAATCTCTCACCAAAGCTAACGTAGTCTTTGAAACGGAGAGCGGGAGAATAAGGTGGGTATAAAACTGTACACTCGAAATAAATGAAACTTGAAAATGCTTTATCGTACCTATGACTACAGCGAGAGATACATATCCATTTTGCGTACATTCAAATTCGTCAAGTTTATAATATCCTTTCGAAATATTTGGAATTTCCTGAGTCATGACCTTTATGGAGATAATTATGTTGGTAAAACTAAATGTTTACAACGAAAATTTATCAGGAAACAAATTTAGCGTTAACCAAGAGCACGTACAGATAACCAATTTAGCTGGTATGATTTTATTTTCAATGCTCAAAATCGTGTGCTTGCCACAAAAATTCCAGAATATTACGAATTTAAAAAATATTAACATCAGAACATGGCGTTTAAACAATGGCTAACGTTTGAATGATTAATTTTTTTGTTTGAAATTGACCTATTCTCTAAGATCACAGAAACACGGAAGTATGAGCAGAAAAAGATTAAATTTACTCTCTAAAATAATTTTAACTTGATAAATCACTGAAATAAATTTATTAACTACAAATTGATGCCTCTTTGTCCGCTAAGTACTCCGTCGACTACAAAAGTTTAAAATAGCCTGGATAGCCAAGTCTTTTGTTTAAATTGAGAGGGAGTTCCGTCATTCCTGGAGTAAACAATACCCCGATGAGTGGAGGGACGCGAGAGTGGACGCTGAAAAGCAAATGAGAATCGCCGTGATATCACCCCAGCAATGACTCACTCACCTCGCATCTTTTTGCCGTCACGGACCCGCAAGAAGATGCAGCCACCAAAGAACTGTATCAGCTGTATCGATTATTCCGCGTGTTACCCGGGCCGAGTTAACCTCGCTGGAAGCGCATCAAACGGCTTCACCTTCACGTCCGTGAGTGAGGAGATAAAGTCTAGACCTCCGTTTTTCAATATTTTACATCCATGATTGACATTTAAACTTCTACTGCTTGGATTTGATGGAAATCCAAACAAAATTAAGATTTGAATTGGCCTGTTTCATGTATTCCTTACTTAAAAAAAACAACGAACCACAGTAAATCATTGACTTCTATCTCAAGAAAACAACAATCCCCAATGCTGGAACTAGGGCAGAACCCAACTATCTATGTGTACCATATTACGGGTTCACAATTTTTCCTAAATCATCATTTACCGTTGTGGCCTCAAAAATACCGAACAACCTTCCAAAACCAATCAAAGACTCTTCAAGACTCCGGCAGGGATTCAGAAAAATTGTACTAAGTCCTAACCAGTCGTATCTAATTGAACATTTCAACGCTGTATCATCATGTATGTTCTGCATTGAAGTTGTATATTTTCCTTTGTTTCAGATTTCAAATTATTGTAACGGTAAGATATTAAACTAAATGCTGAGTTTTAAACTGCTAAAAATGTTCCAATCGGATAAAATAACCTGAGATCAATAAGTCATGTTAATGTAGTATTAATATCCTAGTATTTACCGAACCAGGATTATTTTTGACGAACTTTTTACATCAATACATGAATAAATGAAGGCGGAAGATAAAAGACTGAAGTACTCCCAGAAGTGGGTAATAGAGGAGAATTGAGATCTCAATTGATTCTCGGATAAGTCTGAGATATTATCTGCCCTCTTTTCTACTATTATCCTGGCTTCGTCGAATTTAATGTCATGTCTCTTATGGTGAATTAAACAGAAAGATCCCTAATCTGGGCTGGCTCGGCAAACTCGAAAAACTCCATTTAAAGTTATCTTAACCGGTATTGAACCTACTCATAATAATGAATAAAAACTAATATGTGCTCTATAACCATTTTAGAATTTCTTCGCGAATAACATTCCTAAAGCTTTCCTAGGATCTTCCAAAGGGTAACAATTCACTCTTTCAAACAGATTATAAACCAACAATATTGACCCATCTTGAGTACTTACTGCAGGAACGCTCCAAAAACGAAGCTGAATACATCTATGCAATCCATACGGCGGAATTCGTAGGCAACGCAGCAATGAAAATTCTCTCCTGGTGTGGAGCTCGTGATGCCTAAACGAATACTTTTCTTTAATTTGCATTTCACCGCCTTAAAGCCTTGTTCAAGGCTCTTGATTTTACGGTAAATAGCACCTGTTAGGCAATGAAAATGTGAATGAAGCACATAGAAACACGCACTCTTCTTGACGATGCGGAAGGATGCTTAGTGAAAATAGAGAGCGACTAACTCTAGCAGAATAATACAATTCAATCCACTATGAGTGTTCTACTCCTACTTTTCAGTGTGAATTGTGATTTCCATACGAACTATATATTTCTGTTCTGAAAATTTTGCTACATGTCAGGACAATTTATCATAAAACAGAAAGGACAGTAAAAGAAAGAGTTATTTTTTTAATTGTGGGAAAACTTAATGAAGTAAATAGATAAACAATAAACCACTAATATATATTAATCAAGCAATTATAAATTCACAATATAATGGCTTTATATTTATTTTTTACATTGTAAAGGGTAGAATTAACACCAACACACAGCAAAGCGAATAGCTATCACGAGCCAGTATGGATATGTGCACCCACTACATAATCCGAAGCAATGTATAATATAATGCTATGCTGGTTCCATAATTGAATTCCTGAAATTCCAATCATCAAAGGAATTCCTCTGAAACCCTGACAGAGCACAGTAACCAACGTGCTGCGTGGCCTGCCTGGCACAAGGAAGGCCTGCTGTCTCTGCTCAGGGGATCAAGGGTCGTAGGCCCTGCAACAAAGCGGAGTTGGCCTTTGGACTCCAGTAGCCTCTGCAAGCGTCGAACAATGATAAACAGCGAAAAATAGTACATACGCATGCGTAGAATTCCAAGGGAGACACTAACGCCCTAATTTCTACATCTATTATCTCAGTTCCAAATTCATTCTTTGCACATCTATTATATTATTGAAAATTATGCAGCTAATATGCCTGGATTCTAAAATTCCTTGCGGCAGAACTTTGCTCTCCAATCGTCCAAACAAATGAATTAAATGCCCACTTTCAATCATGAAAAATGGCTAAAGTTCAGAGCTTAGCTGCAAGGTATGTGATGGGAAATTTTGAAAGGAAGGTAGTGTAACGGAAATGTTAACATTACACTAGGGTTGAGTCATTTCGAAATGTAGTGCTACAGAAGAATGGTGAAAATCAAACGGATTTGAGAATAATCAATGAGAAACGTACACGAACAAATACCTAGCATGAGGAAACGTATGTGATTAAGCACTAGTACAACCAATCGCGAGACAGGTTGCACAGGATTTTTTCTCAATCGATAATCAGGTAATATATATAATTTAAAAACCCCATGATAAAATGAAGGGGAGTTTACGACATCGATAGTTAGCTGCGGTCATAAAATCAATCAAACCAATCAAAAAACTTCCATTTCTTGTATTTCAAATAAATATTATTCAAATGAAACTATAACAGAAAAATTAATGATTGGTAATGAAAAGAAATAATTAAGCACAAAAATTAATATGCCAAACGCAATATGGTAAAAGGGTGGGCATAATAATGATAATTAACAATTATTTACTGATAAATACCCCTTAGTAAACCTATGCCACAATTTTTCTTCGTACTGTACTGAAAAGGCATAGTACAAAAAATGTAAAGGAGAATATAATAATTAAATTAAGCTTGCAAAGCGTTTTTAAATACAAAATATGGGAAAATACGGTAGGATACAGGGGTAACAGGAAAAAAAACAAGAATAATAACATGGAAATATAGCGAAATATAAATTGGCAGAGGATGAATTTCACGGGAAAAGTACGAAACGATTTCAAGATCAGCATATATCCCAGTGGAGAAAGGAGATTTGTTTTCCAAGAAAACGAAAGGTTCCCAAGAAAATGAGAAAGGTAATAGCATTGCGTGAGGATGTATTCAAATTTCATTTTTTCGGAGTGAACTCCATCATTTGAAATTAAAATACACGTTCCAAACAACTCAAATTTGGCCAAATTATAAGTCATTTCTGGCCGAATATGCACATTCCAGGGAGTTAACGAGCAGCATGAAATCAACATGGCAAATAAATAAAAATAACTAAGCACATTAAAATTTATTCCTCCTTGAACTTCGGATATCTTACAACCAACGCGATAAATATATCCTACATTTCACGGAATACTCACCACAGAATAAATCACGGCAGAAATTAACGGCCAAAGCCTCATTCTTACGCTGAGTAAAATAAAAAAAAAACTACGAATGCAATGGCATGAAGAAGTAGTAGGGGAAACGTACGTTAAAAAGTAAAACCTTCAAAGATAACTATTAAATAATCCCCGTCCAGCACAGAAACTGGAAAAAAATCCTCAAACAAGGGTACACTGCTCGTAATGGTGAATTAATTCAGGCAGTTAACCTTCAAATCAGCTAATTTCAGTATTATCAAAAGGACCAACCACGGGCATATGTGAGCCAGGGACAAATTTGCCTTTCCCACCACGTTTAAAGGTAAATAAGGCTATAGTGCATGCAGATTAGCAAAATAATATATTTATCCTAAGTGAAATTTTTTAGACTTGCACAAGAGTGCCGAAGCGCTGTTTTCATACAATTGAAGTCCAAAATCAAAATAAATTAAAAAAAAACAAATTGTGACCTAATTTCAGAAATGACCCAGAAATATGCGTTTCAAATGCTTATATTTTGATTATATCGTGATTTTTCCATTAACCGTGCGATATTAATTTTAATTAAGTAAATATACATTTACCAACTGGGACTATTTATCAGCTATATTTTTCAATGTAATTGTAAGCGATGTCAAGAGAACCAACACTCACTTAAGACTTAAAATGCATTTTTAATGTAGACGCAAGGAAATTCTAAAATTATAATGAACATGGCATTAACTCATATAAAACCATACGTAACCAAGTGAAGAGTATGATACGCAATGCAAAAAAAAATTATTTCAAACGCACTCTAGGAAAAAAGGGTGATCCTAAATCTATGTGGAAATCCATTCGTAATCTTGGAATTTTACCTCCTAAAACCAATAGCAATATCTTAAATATCCATCCAGATGTTCTCAATAATCACTTTGTCAAAAGTGAACCGCAAATCTCTCTCGAACCTCATATCCCACCTCCAGCGAATCATAATCAGTTCTTCTTCTCACATGTCTCATCGTCCTCAGTTTTTAGCGCGTGCAAAAAAATCACCTCCAATGCCAAAGGACATGATAAAATTCCCATTTCTTGCATTAAGAAGGCTCTACCTGTCATTTTGCCCTCGCTCCTAAATATAATAGATGCCTCACTTCAAACGGCACACTATCCTGCGACCTGGAAGCACTCCCTTATACACCCAATTGCTAAATGCCCCCAGCCCTCTACACCTGATGACTTCAGACCGATAGGAATTTTATGTGCTTTTGCCAAGATATTTGAGCGGATTGTATTTCAGCAATTAAGCTCATATACATCCACTGCTAACTTACTAAACCCCTTGCAGTCTGGCTTCCGTGGTCGACATAGCACTCAAACTGCACTCTTAAAAATTACCGAGGACATTCGTGAGGCAATGGACAAACGCCAGGTGACGATCTTAGTATTATTCGATTTCACCAAGGCTTTCGACTCCGTTTGCCATGAATTGCTCCTCCGCAAGCTGAGTACCCTAAATTTCTCAAAGAGTGCTGTTGACTGGTTTAGATCTTACCTCAGCGGTCGCACTCAAGCAGTGGTGGTCAGTAGTAACCTACAGTCAAACTGGATCCCTAATCCCGTGGGGATGGTACAAGGCTCAGTTCTTAGCCCACTTCTTTTTTCTCTCTTTATAAACGACCTCCCTGATGTCCTCATGCATTGTGACTACCACCTTTACGCCGACGATTTTCAAATTTATCGTCATTCATCGCCGTCCAATATTATTAATTCAATCGCACTTATCAATGAGGACATCGAGAGAATTAACAGTTGGGCGCAGGCTAATCATTTGGTTCTCAATGACAAAAAACAACAGCAATAATTATAGGGAGCAATTATTTCTTTTCCCAATTAGACCATGAAAATCTACCTAAAATAAGACTCGGTAGCCACAATATACCTTATGAGGAAACAGTAAAAAACCTTGGAGTCATATTCGATCGAACCCTTAGTTGGAAGCCTCAAACAAACTATGCGAGGCGTAAAATTTTGGGATCACTACATCAACTTTTCAGAGCCAGAGAAATACTTACACCCGACATACGAATTTCATTAGTTAAAACACTAGTCTTCCCTCACTTGGATTATTGCGCAGCCTTATTCACTAACCAAGACGACGCAAACAATAATAAACTCCAATTGGCCATGAATTCAGCTGTAAGGTTTATTTACGATTTAAAAAAATGGGACCATATCAGTAACTATTACAATCACCTCAACTGGCTTAAGTATAAAGAGCGTCGCACCCTTCACATAATAACTCTAGCCTTCAGTATCTTAACGACCGGTTATCCGCCATACTTGTATGAGAAATTCATTAGAAAATCTGAGGTTCATGATATACCTACCCGAAATCATAACATTGACCTCCATATTCCAAAACATCACACGCTACATATGAACAAATCATTCATAGTAACCGCCTCACAAATATGGAACTCTCTCCCAGCCCAAATAAGAAGCAGTACAAATGTCAATAGGTTCAAACACAGCACATATGGGTTTCTGAAGAATGCCTCCTTATCCCCAAGTTAAATTTCTTTTGTTTATATTCACTTTCTTATGTTCATATTTCTTGTTTATATTCACTTTCTTATGTTCATATTTCTTGTTTATATTCCATTTCTTATGCTCATATTTCTTGTTTATATTCACTTTCTTATGTTCATATTTCTTGTTTATATTCACTTTCTTATGTTCATATCTCTTGTTCATATTTCTTTTGTTTGTCACCTTTAATTTTGTAATTAGTGTGTTATATCGAAGTGCGATTATTTATTATTTTTTTTTTTGTCGAAAATATTGTATTGTTTCTTTCATGTACTAGGCGATATGCACTGTTCAAATTTGACTGTATATGTATATATATTTATTTACTTTTTATTTTATTTATCTATCTCAATGTGAAATGTAGAAAGATGTACTTATATTTTCTTATGGGCCCCAGTGCCTACGAAAATAAACGATATTATTATTATTATTATTATTATTAACTCTTTTCTTCGATGGCATTTCCTCGGCACCGCAAGTACAAAGCATCAAGATGGATTTTCTAGGGGAGAAGGTAACGAAGGTAAGGACTACGGAACGTTAAAGGCGGAAATGAGGCGTACGGCTGTAGGCCGAAGATGAGAAAGAGACACAGGCTGGTACGCAAAAAAATCACGTTAGGGGTTGAGAAGAGTACGGAGCAAAACAAGAGGTTTACTCGGTGGATCCAAACACCCAGGACTAGACTAAAGGAGAAGTAGAGAGTGTCATGCAAATTCATGAGACCCGATGAGAAGAAAAGGTAGAGTTCCAAGCTAAGTCCTGTGTCATCGGCGTCGCTAATTTATTCACGGCTTATCCATTTACGAGCGCCCTTTAATCTCATCAGATAACGCGGTAGTCGGGAACTATCGACCCGCAAGGATTTCGAGATGATAACTAACGTCGCTCCATAAACTTATTTGCGTACCTTAAACGCTTAATAGTCTCTTTCTATACAAACTTTTTTGATCAGAGTATTATTATCAATGACGTCAACGTGACCTATTAAAAGAGTATTTAAGCAATGACGGTATATTGAGGGTGTGTGGACTTAAACCGACAAGAAAACGATCGAAACGGAAAGCTATAGCATTGGATGACCTCCTATACAACCTGAACAAAGATAAGTATAAAGAAAAAAATAAAATAAAAAATGCAGTAGATATGGGAGAATAATTTTTAATGACTTCAACTGGTGCAAAAATTATCTCTGGTTCGTAAGATTTCTCATGCATTCCCTTCAAAAATCAAATAATACTAGTAAATTCTATTCATAAATTACTTTAAATCGTGGTTACCAAGACAAAAGGCCAACTACTACGAATTTCATTTTAAGTTTTCAACATGTCATCACCACCTTTACGATTTAAACTTTTTCGGCGAATATATCCTCCTCGAATAGGATGAGATGTAGATGCAGGATGGAATACATATTCCTTAAGCGCATTGGAAACGTAATTCCTGAGAATGTTGGTAAATATTTCTAACAGTTTTTCAATGAGCAAGGGGAAACATAATTATATAGACCTGGTAACTGCACTCCAAAAATTATATCCATTTTCCCTTTCACACAAAAAATGATCGTCCTCCAAGAGTTAAAATTGTTTGCTTGCATTCACAGCATTAATAAAACTGCTGAGATGAAAAAAATATACGCACAGTAGGTACACAACCACATTTGGCTTCTTCGGAAAACTTTAAACAAATAATAATTTTGTTAATGTACAGAAATGAAAGAACTCGAGCTTTAAGAATAAACAAACACGTTGACGAAAAAACCGAAGAAATTTTAGAAAACAAATGTGAGTGATTAAGTTAAACATTCTGTTGAAATATCAAAGTTCGCGAGGGAATATTAAAAAATAAATAACAAGAATAAAGGATACATTGTTATGCAGGAAAGCTCGAATGAATAAAACAAAAAGGGCAGGAAAAAATAATTATAGTTGAGGAATTTTTTGCGAATGAAAACAGCTGAAAGGAATCTGAGAGCACCAAAATTATTGTTTCCAAAAAATCTTTCATCAAATTTAGCAAATAATTTGGAAAGAAATGTCTATCAAATGTATGTATGAATCCTGAATATAATATCTATTGACAACACACGCTTTCATTGCCCAAAAATCGCAATTCGTTTGAAATAAGCTCTGCATAAAATATCAGCTTCATCTTCACCTCTCGAATGCGTCACGCCTGAACACACGGAAATTGTCACTACCTTCGCAAGACATGATAAAGGCAACGCAATGGTCCGAAGACAAGTAGAAATCAGGCAAAACGCCATGGACAACGCTCGTGGTAGAGAAGGGTTTTGCCAAATCCTTCATAAAATAGTTCTCACGTTTACAGAACAAAAAGAAAGTTTTTATGAAGAACAAAGGGACTTAGAATGGGAATGCCGAAGCCTGGAATCGTTTCTTTCATTTCCTCTATCCTCTCTCCGAAGACAGAGGCCACCAAGCAAAGAAAAGAAAGCTGAAATAGCATGGGAAGTTAGCGTGCTAGCAAGAAAGAAAGCATGCAAGCATGGAAAGGGAAGGCTTGCAGCAAAGGGAATGCGGAGGCATAGTATTTTCGTAAATTACCCGCAATTAAACTCCGTTGGTTTATCTCCAATGCGCCAATGAATTAAAGGCTCAATGGGAAGCAAAAACGGAGTATACTTGTCCTCGATGCAAGGGCATGAGCTTCGGGAACTTCCAAAACGGAGAAAGAAAATAATAACGAGAAAAGTGCTAAGTATGACGCAAAATGAAAACCATTCCTCGGAACAGTCTCATTTCGAGCGACTGATACTGACTGTCATGTTGCAGAATTTTAAGCTGGGAAATAATCAGAAAAAAATGTTCACGGAAAATGTTATGCACAGTAAAATAGCTAATCTTACACAGATAGACATCCTTCATTACAATTGGAGTTAGAAGTTACAATCGGCAAACCGTAAACGCTGATATGAAAACCATTTATTTCCCCGAGGTATAGCTACTAGAACTGATATAAATGACTCGGTTCAAAGCAAATGTAAACAGAAATGCATATTCGACATGCTAACATTAATTTTCCCTCAGAAGAATTTGGACTTTGGCATGGACGAGCTGATAAGAAGTTATCCGAAAATATTGCCTCCCACTTTAATGTCTAACATAAAAACAACTCTAAACTTCTTTAGACACTATTTGTATTATAAATTGACAAAATATGGATTAATAGTTACATCACGCCATTGTAGGTCTTTAATAACAGAGACAGTTTTTAACTGGAGATTTTAAGGGAAGATTTTATCATGATTCTCAAAAGGAACGGGCGAAATATCTATTACACCTAATCCATCAGGAAAGACTTAAGGGAACGGCAATTAAGGAAAGAATGAGGACTAAAACTTCGCAACCCAAGACCAGGGTAAGGGGTATAATCTCTTCGAAGCATACACCGGCATTTTCGAATCGCGAGAATAATTAGCGAAATAATGCTTGGCACGGGGGGGATGAAAAAAATTACGTTATTTCTTCCGCGCCACACCCAAAAAAAAAGCACCGCGGATTAAACGGAGCAAACGAGACTAATTAATCATCGCGCGGTGGGATAAACACCAAGATGAATTTCACCCCGTTGTGTTAAAACTGCCCCCTCCCTGCTCTTTACGAATGCCGAAACAGAATTCCTCGGGTGAATACCTCCTCGGGTGAGTGGGGAGGGAGGGGACGACACGAGTAATAACCAGCAACAGGGGGAAGGGCGGGTAGCCAAGGGAGCAGGGGGCGCGGTGGTTCGAGGGATGGTTTTGGCATTGGAGGTGGCAAGCGAAGGAAACGCACGAAAGCAGGTGTGAATGGGAAACACGTAGAGGGGTGTCAGGGGGTGGAAGCGGAAGTGACGTACCCGGGTGACGATTGGAAGGAATAAATGGACGACTTCCGCGGAAGATATAGAGGGGGGTTAAGGGATGTTCACAAATGAACCGTGAAGGGTCTAATGAACGTCAATGGCACCGTTTTCATTTCGAATTATTTAAAATAAATGCACGCTTATAATTTTCCTCCACGAGCAATTTACACCCATTCTTCATTATCTTTTCAAAAGCGAAGTGATTCATTATACAAGCTCTATGCAACTAGATAACTGCATCCAAGTTGCTATCGAGGCTGGCAATCAATACCAGCAATGGAGATCCTACTCTAACGACGACAGGGAAAATAAAATGGACGACTACCGCGAAAGAAAACAGGAAAAGGTGATATTCAGAAGTGAACCGTGAAGGCATTAAGAAGCGTCAAACGACACCTTTCTAACTTTGTTGTTGTCAATGCATGCTCAAATACATCCTCCACAAGCAACTTACATGATTAATTGGCTATTTACATGAGAAGTGATCCATTATATAATGTGTGATAAACTGTGAGCAATTTATGGTATAAAATTTGAAACTAATGACAAAGTAAGCTATATTTGGAGCACAATAATGATGCCAGAAAAACTCATAGTGATTATTCGACACCAGAGGAATTGGATATACATTGTGATGTGCACAAATAAATACTAGGGATCTAATTAAGATCGAATTAAATCAATATTCTAAATATTTTTAATTAATCCTGCATACCCACATTCTTCCCCAAGAAGCCTTTACAGGTATTTTTGACCGTTGATTGTTAAACTAAATGGCAAACTGGGTGCACTGCATGGGTAACACTGTACCAGTTAACCAAAATTATTCAGCTCGCTGGACAAAAATATTACTCTAATAATTAGTAAAAACTAAGAAGCAAAACAACACTTGGAGAGACACGAGGAATCCTGTTTCGCAAATTTTAGCGTAGTAACCAATTAATTTTCGATCAAACTAACTTAACTGGTAATGAAAACCTTAAAGGCCTGGCAGAAATAATTTGAGGCATCCAAAAATGAATTTCACAAAAAGAAGCGTGAAAAAAAACGAATGACTTGAGAAGTAACATAAATAATTGATATGATAAGATATAGGTACATTACAGTTTCTATGGCTTTTTAAAGATTACTAAATTAAAATACTACGACACATCGTCCCCATCATCATACACTAGATGCCGCAGTCTTCACAAAAGTTTGTTCCAATATAAAATAATTTCGCGTTGATGAAGTTCGAATCGCAAGACGAACAGCAAGGTATTTGAGGGGCAATAGATGTAAGAGTCCCTGATTTTTTTTGACGAAAGGAACGCAAGTAGCAATTTTGTAATCAGCTCCACGAAAACGGCAAGGGATAATTCTCCCGCGGGAGCGCGAACCAAATGAAGCACCCAAAGAGAGAGAGTGAGTTTAAGTAAGCCGGAGAGAAGGCGGAAAGCAGACCGAGGAAGGCGCGGATGGACTAATTGGCGCCGATCCATCTGCGAGAGGTAACATAGGGATCAGAATCCACACGGAATCAACCGAGTGGCCGGCTAGATCTGATGTTTACCGGCAAACGTAAATAGACGCGATCCACAAGAACATATCGCGTAAACATTTCGCCTTGTCTTTCCCGGCCCCATCTTTTCCAACTGCTCGAAACCACCCCCGCGCGGGCAGCTCCAAATACGGGCACATCGCCGCGAAGCAACGCCTGACCGCCCGCCGCATACGCGTGTCCCACCGGTTGTCTACATCCACGGGGCGGGACTGACCCGTGGATGCACGGATATTGTTACAATGGAGGATTCTCCAATCGGCCTCTTGATGTGATACCAACAATCGCGCGTGCAAATGGGTTTACAAAACTGGCCCCTCGGCGAGATGGGCACAGCGGTCCGAGATGGTATGAAACGGTAGTTATTGGGGCACAGGTCATGGAAAAAACAGCAAAAATTGGCCATAATCGCATTTTTTTCGCGGTGTTCCACCACCTAAATATTCTTTTTTCATTACATTAGCCGAAAGGTATTTTAATAATCCTTCGAAGCACATTTTTTCTTTGTGGCCCTCTCAAAAATATGTTATGAAAATTAGCGTTTGAAATTTACAAATCGACGCCATTTCTCCTTTTGCCACTGAAAAGTTGTGAAAAAATTGGGCATCTGCTGCATTACGAAAGCCCTCAAATGCCGCAAACTGCATTGAAAAATATGATTTCTACCCCGAGATATTAAAAAACTGTAAATCGAATTTTAGAGCGAGCCGGCCCTGGTGGGCCTCTAGAGGGCTGAAAGTGCGGGGAGGTCGGTCCTTTTTTATCCCAAATCCTATGCCCCAAGTCCGGAAAAAATTCCGGAGGTGGGACTTCTCACCCTTTTATTAGGCTATGCCCTTTACATTCGAGATAATGAAACCAATCATATTCATAGCTGTTCAAGGCTATTCCTTGCGATGCAAATATTATTGCGTAAATTTTGAGGGTAAGTGGATCGCATAACGCTGATCGCCGTGTTGCGGCCATTTTTGAAAACAAATTCAAATGCACAAAAAGTGGCAACATAAATCAAGCCTTTACGAGAATGACTTGGACCTCGTCTTAAGAAATCCCTAGTCCCTAGAAGCGAGAGAATAAAGAAAAGAAAGCGAACCGCTCAGGTGCTCAACGCGAACTTCACGTTGGCTGTCTTGGTATTTTAGCACAAATTTCGCGTGATTACATAAGTCTTTTTAACAGCTGCATGTTACTGGGTCATTACTCTTCTTGAATATTATTAACGGCAATTACAGATCAACCGACCTTCTTTCTCTATTCCCGCTTCGTGTTCCTTGGCGCACGACGAGGTCGAGTGACTTATTTCATCGTTTCACCCCCCGCCTATCCGTCTCAAAACGCTCTTTTCTAATCAGACTTCCTTCTGCCATTAACTTCGATGCCAAATGCATTAGAAACTTCGATACTTTTTTCGTTCCTAATCCATCTTGCACCATCTCTAACGTATTTTCCCCCTACTCCTCGCACCACCCGATGAAGTCAACCATTTTTCGTTATTTATTTGTAAATACTGATGAATATTATTTTCTTCATTGTTGGTTACGCTTTGCTGTACATTAGTAAATTATTCTGTCTATATAGTGAGTCCTCTATAATTGGCCTCGCGCTTTTTTTTGGACTGCATTAAATAAATAAATAAATAAATTACGCACAGAAAACTCACTGAATGTGAAACTAAAATTATTAACTGCACCGCGGTCATTATATCATATCGGGCATGATCCATCATTCCAAAAAATTTGTACTGGTCATTCCTGATGATGAGGAGCGTGTCGTACTTGGACTGGAGGCTGGAGAAAATGGACACTATAACCCGGTTGGAAAACCGAGAAAACCATAACCAGTCTATCTGCCGGGAAAGCACTACATCTTTCTTCCGTGTTAAGGCTGTTTCTCGACCGGGAAAGCACGCAGAAACATTAAAGGGCGAATGGGTCGAGGTGGACTAAAAGCGGCAACGTCTCCCTTGAAAAAGGAAAACCAGATGTAATTCCAAAGTCGCTCTTTCTCAAATAAACGCAGTGGCCAGTTTTGACAGCCTCCGCGCCAGCCGGAGAGGCGAATCTTAAAGCGCGAGCGAACTGTGAGGAAGAAACGAGGCACTTTGGGGGCCCCCCAGAGGATGGAAACGCAACCTTCGGCGATATACGTCACAGATACTCGGAGGCCGCGCGTCAGGCTAATATTGCTAGAGCAATTGAGAATAGATAACTTTCAGAGCGACACGGAAAACATTATAACAAAACCCCACTATTATTTCCAGGTCCGACGAAAACGATACATTAAGAAAAATATTTTGCGGAAACGACACGTATGGAAATTCGTTTTTCCCTCGAAAAAATGAGATCTTTCATAAATGCTACCGAAACTTCGTTAAGGGTATTTTCTTTTTATTTGTTAAAAATGGTGTCTTAACACCTCCCAACACCTATTGAGACGGCTTTTATGTAGATTTAGTGACCTGAGTTGTCCCCAGACTTGTTTTCCCCCAACGCCCTCAAAACTCTAGCAAACTGTACACTAGTACCATTTGTCATTATCATTCTTATTTGGCGTGAGCACCACCACAATCGATTTTTCTACACGGTTATTTCCAAAATATTTTGAGCATTGCTCAACTGAAACAAAACACTTATAAAACTAATGTATAACAAGAAATACATTCATTTATGCACATAGGTATTTACAAAGGGAAACTTTTTATATCTATGAAGCATAAACACAATTCTCCTGAAAAATTTTCCATTACATTTCATCGAAAATACAGAAAACGATTCGCACAATTCCTACACTCTCTTTTAATTTTAAGCCAAAAGAATGGGCAAATGAATCTCCTAGGAATGTAAACACGAGATGCACTGAGAGTGAATAGATTCCATAGGCGAGGTACACGCCACTTCGCCAGTGTAACGTCACCGAGCAACGGAAAAATATTAATAGAGATAGTTAAATCCTCAAAGTGGGGAACATTACCAAACTTTTTATTTTACAGCTATCTCTGCTGGTGTTAGATGTTACAACTCTCGCGAAACGCCTACGTTAAAAATTCTTATAAAACGATTGCAGGGTTTAAGGAATTTGAGCACCATGCATTCAGGGCTACCGAAAGCTATACAACTATTAAAAGTAGAAACTAACGAAAGATGACTCGGAAACGCAGTAGCATGAAAGTCGGAATTAGCTCACGGATTCTTGAGATAAACTCAAAATTTATATCAGAAGAGTATATCTACCCTCTGAAATTCCCACAAGTCCAAGCTATCGTACAGCTGAACAAGTACTGAAGTATACCACGATGAGCAACAAGTCACACACACATTGAGCACTTATTTCGTCGTCGATTTCCCATAATTCTGCATATACTAAGTTAACAACTCTTCCATGGACATTGAGGAATAGTGAATCTTAATCAAGCACCTATATTTCAGAGCCACTAAAATAATAAGTCCTTAAGAGCAATGGAAGGCGTGACAGGATGTGAAACGTGACGCATACTTTAAGCTATATCTCATTACTAACTGCCCTATGGTATGCTAAGTACGTAAGCCCTACGGTAAGGTGATAGTATCGTGCACCCTGAAAATCTGACGGTAGAGCTGTATTTATATGGAATCCGACTAATTTCAACCTAACTTGGCAAGGAAACAACTATTTAGCATCACGAGAATAAAATTAATGGATAAATCGCATTCAGGGCGTATAAGCAGTAATTTTCCCAGGTTGTTATCAAAGGAAAACTGCTGAAGAAAAAGAAACACGGGACTCCAGAGGAGAGGGCGCATCGCTGTCATTCATTACGTCCGAGAAAGTAGAGCACGGACGCGATAAGAGGAGAAGGAGCAAACTCTGATGGCCCACTCTAGTACTTTCAACCAATGCCTCTCGGCAAGAGGAATGCTTCCATAAACCCCTTGACGTCAAGCATTATCTCACGGGACCTAGTAAGGAGCGATTAGGAGGAAAGAGTGCAACCGAGTTAGGGAGTAATGACACCGAATTCATCATCAGATTGCCTAATGCATCCGATGCACAAGTTGGAAGACAGCTAGATTACGAGAAAATTTTACTAATTTCACGATCATGAAAATTGATGCACCTCAGACACTGCAGCCTATGTCCTCATACCTGGAATACGCTCTTCAGGTACGAAAATACACATTTGGAATAAGAGGAATATTAACAAGGGCAAGAGAGAATAACTTAAAGATAATTACACTTCCTTGTCCTCCTTTTCGTAAGAAGACCGCTCGTATATGTTAACCTCTCTTCACACTCAATAATCCCTTAAATATTTTCAAATATCTACATGAAATCCACAGTGCCAAAGGAGATACGGAATAATTTCAATGGCAGGCAGCATTAACCAACAATAAGTATCAATTAACTAATGGTGACATCAAAGCAGTAATTTAAATGCAAATTCATTTTTGCAGAGTGAACGCTCTTTTAAGAACATCTTAAAGAGTTTCAAGTTTACATTATCAATTTTTCGGGAAAATTAATAATGTAAACTTGAATGAATTTAACGATAAATTGTGAAGCAGACCTTCCGGAAAATCTCACGTTGTTTCTAGGTATTATTCCACGATTAGACGGAAGAGAACAATTGATATGGAAAATAAACTAGATCGATGACACTCCGCGGAAGCTTTCTCTCTTTGTCTCAGAGGTCGCCTCTCTCCTACTTGACCGATGTGTTACTCGCTTAAAGCTTAAAACTATTAATTTGTAACTTTCACAATTTATGAAGCCAACTCTGGTCAACATTAACCTGTACCTCAAACTTGCACATTTTGCTCAATTAGTTTTTCAATGTACTGATTTCCACATTCAAGTAGTATTCGCCACCATTTAATGGTAAGCGCAAACTCACTCCAATATATTTATTTTAAATTAACACCATATTTCTATTCCTACCGAACAGAGTAGTACGTATAATAAAGTTTAGGATAGGTATATAGGGTTATTTACGCTATGTAATCCGGCCTGTCACCCTTTCTAAATCTCTTAATTCTCACTTAAATCCTCATTATAATCTCAATATTTTTACCACTTAATATGAAACAAATTTAGAAGGAAACTGTTGCACTGCACTCCAAAGTTTTCCCCGGGAACATCCAGCTTCACAGCTTGCACCTCGTTTGGATAATTGAGCCGGGACGAATAGGCGGGAAGGCAAATGGGACGGGAGAAAGAAATTGCAGATAATGAAGAGGAAGCGAGCAAGGTGGGTTCAGGGAGAGAAGGAAGGATTGGAGGCGTGGATGGTGTGGGGAGCAGATAAAGAGGTGCCGCACTCGGCAGAGGCCTATTTTCGACCGTAGGGTGGGTCCGAGGAGAAGGCGGTCGGTGTCCGTAAATAGCCGCGGCGAGGCAGCTGGGGTTCCGCCCGGCCGAGGAAAGCGAAGGAACACGGAGGGAGGGTGGGGGGGTCTGAAGGGAAAGCCCCCCCCCCCCACACAACTCACTTCTACCAAGCGGAGGAGAGCCTCCCTGACCCTTCCAGAGCCATCTGGGAGGGACGCAGGGAAAGGACGGCTGGAGCAGGACGAGGAGTCTGAACCAGGACGACCATTTAATGCTCTTAGTGCCACCCAAATTATGTGGCAATAACGATAAACTAAATTTGAGAACTTTGTAGCACTTTATTGAAAAACATTATATGTTACTATACTCGAAATCAATGTACTTAATTTTTATTTTATTTCACCGAAATATAATTATATTTTGGCTGTAATATTCTTATTCACTGTTTGAGGGATAAAACCAAATGTATTAGCTTATTATGATTTTAAATCCGGTATACCCTCGAACCGATATATCGGCTCCTGGCACTTTTCGCCCGTGAAACAAATGCCGATATATTTCAACTTTTGTCGGGTTTCCGCGCGGGTAAGATATTCGATATTCTTCAGTAGCCTTGAGAATGGGTGAGGAGTCGGAACCCGAAACGTCGGCGTTCTTCGAATATCTTACCCGCGTGGAAACCCGAGAAAAGTTTAAATATTCTGTTCCACGGGAGAGTATAAAATCAAAGACCTGGACAACAAATGAAACCTCCGGCCACATAAGTAGCAAAACAGCTTCATAAGCATCCTTTGCCTTGATGATAATCCATTCTTAATATTGTCATCAGAGGAGTATTTGTGTTACCGGCAGTATTCCCGTGAAAATTACCATTTTCCTTTATCATATGACGAAAACAACCACAGACTACTGACAATATTTAATTTTCTCCAGAGCTTACAGCGGAAGATACAAGCATGCAAAAAACGTTTCAAATATATACTCAGAAGATCTCTCCAGGGGTTATATAATAAAGCGAAGGAAAGGATACACGAGGAGTAGCTTTCGTTCTAGCTCTACATTTATTGCCGTTTTTAATCTCACAGATTTATTTTGGCTCGTATCCTCTGGAGTAAAAATATGATCATAAAGCTGAGCTTATGATAAGGTTTTCCTGGTATCAGACCAACGAAAGTTTGCGTAAGCTCATTGGCGAAACACTAAGACAGCCTGGAATATTAAATCCAAGGACATGTATTTGAAAAAGCATAGCATATGAAAATATTTGATATTATAAACTCATTCATTGGAAGGCAATTGGTAATTTGGTCAACCAACCAAGTGTGTAAGATAATGCTGAAATGAGAAAGTTCCACGGCGTAATTACCTAGAGCTAAATTTATACCAGTAAAAGCCCATTCCTTTCCCTTGGGCTGCAACCTTGCCACGGCGGAAAGCCTTCCGCGTTCCTATGACCCCTAGAGCTACACTGGTGGGATAAATTCTTAATTACTTCCGGTAGGAGTCAGACGAAAGGTAGTCGACGTGATGGTGTTACGTAAAAGACACTGTTGGAATGGAAGTGGGGAACCCTACAAACAATCTCTTCCCCGAAAACATGGAGCTTAACCAAACCAGCCTCGCATGGTATCGCGGGATACAGCCCGTAAGGGTGGATGCCGTAGGCGGCAGCGAGATCGGAAAGGTCCTCGAGGTCCTTATCATCGTAGAGAAATTTATCATAATATCTAAAAGGAAAGTCCATGAATGGAGGGGAGACAGCAAGAATATTTCTTAAATACTCCATAAAAACCTAATATAATCGGTATAATATTTCAATAATAATGGAAGTGTATAAGCAGAATAATAAGCTAGGAGAGCTCATTTCTAGCCCAGCTCGGGGAATAGCCTCAAATCTGCATCCTCGCGACGAAAGGAAGACTCACACAGAGAGCCACCTAAATCCAAGGAAGAAATCTCATAGTATGGGATTGTTTGTCTCATAGTATCTCTCTATCTAATAGAAATCTCATAGTATGGGACAAGTTTGGGCTCACATTTAAGGAGAACACCTCAGCCAGAAGTGGATGGCTGCAGTTTCCAAGGTCCACCACCATTTACTGCGCGAGTGAAAATAAATGGTCCCTTAACAGTCCTCCGGTGCAAAGACCGTGAAATTGTGAACCGAAGGAAGACGCTGCACTATATGAATTTAATTTCTCTTTACCGAAGCCGCAGATTTTTCCAAACCCAGCATCCCATTTCACTGGCTGGCCAGTTCCCATTAACTGCGCCACATACAGAAGAGACAAAAAAGCGAACTTTTATTCGAAAATTTTCGAAATTGAGACAGAAATTTCTATGAGTGATAATCAGTGTATTTATAAATAATAATAAAAATATGATCATATGAATTTTGCGACGTCTTAAAAATCGGTTTATAAATAATACTTCTTTCACTATAAGTGATGCAACTTATGCCCGTCACCTGTTTTGCCTGAAATGTTTACGATTTCCCTTTGCCACCACAGCTGTAAAATACAAAATGCAAGTATAGAATAAATTCTATCATACTAGTATAAAACGTAATTCTACGTTATCTTGAAAATCGATAGTATATTGAAGTGAGCTGTTAAATATATAGCAGTTTATCCGTTGTTTTTTCGAAATGTCTCGGAAACAACTATGTCACATAAGGAAAGAATTTTGTACACATTCCTAACTACTTTTCCAGAGAGTAATTTCATTTTTGGGAGTTCTCTGACGCCTCTCCAATTTCCTTGAGAACAGTTTATCCGGCTTCCGGCTCGCTGAAGCGAATCTGGAACAACCCAACTGCATGCTTAAGAACAACCAAAATTTAGGTCTCTCCTTTCAGATACTGCCAAGCATAAAAGAATACATTTCCCACTGACAGAATATTTCGAGAAATATTTCACAAACGTATATGTCACAATTTTAACAGCGCTAGCTCAGATTAAAACTTTATACTAGTACAGTAGCTCATTTTTCTCTATTTTATGATCAGCTTCACTATAAAAGCCCCCTAAAAACACAAGCAACCCTTCATTAACAATTTCTTATAAGTAACAACAGACTGAGTTTTCATCTAACAGAAATCGATTGCAACCATTCCCAATTTTAAATATATCGTTGCGTGAATGAGATGTTTCAAACTGCTAATTTATCCATATTCCTGTTCTGTAACACAAACTTCAAGATATTTGAAGTTTTATCTCCAACGTTACACAGCCCAACGCATTTCTTCACCAGACACGTCTCTAACTGACATAGCTAAAACTTTACCTAGTCTCGTATAAACAGTCAAGTTATGAAGTCTTACAGAGTTCCGCTGACAGCTGTACGCCGCATGTTTTTTTTTGATATTTTTATCAACACGGCTCGCATTTTCTTTCAACAGTTAGGGAACGTCACAACACGAGATAATTCTAATTCTGCCTCTGACATTATCAAGACGACTTCTGCCACAAATGACGACCATTTCAGCAGTTCTACACAGTTACAGCCTGCCTTGATGGGCGATATATCTATTATTCCTATATACCTGTTTTTCCAAGTTCCTGCAGCATAAAATTGTAAACGGAAAATCAATATCACGAACCTGTGGCACTACATCCGGCATAGAACGTCGAGACGGGTTCGGGAATAAACGAGTATTTGGAATAGAATATTTCCAACATTACCTGGCACTTAAATGAAGTCCGTGCATCGAACAACCACAATTGAGTAACACTTAAGATCTAAAAAGGTAATAAGTAATTACAAGAAAATAAACAGGCAAAATTATTATTTAAAATACACTCAAGCACTGCCCAAGAAAAGCATGTCCCAATATTATTTTAACCGCTTAATTCTTGTTACTTTCGTTTTCTATTTACAATTATAAGTTAAAATAAACTCACAGTTGCACTGCCCAAGGAAAGTAAGTCCCAATATTATATTAACCGCCTAATTCTTGTTACTTCCGTTCTCTTTGGTTCTGACAACATGGAAAATGGAGAAGGTGTGGAAAATGGAACTGAAAAGGAAGTTTTAGAAATGGATGGTGATATCAAGAAACCGCTGAAGGAGAAAAAAGGAATGCATGGAGCGAGTAATGATGGGGAAGGGTACGGGCAAACCAGAGATAGCGGAAAGTATGTTGAAAAATGGTGGAAAAGGGAGGAAGATAAAAGAGTTAACGAATAGGATGAAGAGTAATAGACCGAAGTCTACTCTAAGAAGGGTTTTCCGCATGGCAATGGAGACAAGTAATTGGTTTCCAGCAAAATTATACTTTTTTTCAAACAAGAAATCCACGATTTTCAGGAAAAAAATTAAGAAAAATAATTGACAAGAAAGAAACACCACCATGATTTTTTGCTAAATCGTTTTGATACGAATACTCACTGTGGAGTCAAATAGGAAACAGAAACAAGAAATGCGCATTAAGTGCTATCACGCAAAGCGATAATATCGTACATCTTTTGCCCAGATTGTTCTGTTTTATACATAACTAAAGCCTCAACCGGACTGAGTTCAAGTGAATACGGATGTAGTACACAACCTAAATGTCTTCAGGTAAATTTAAATTTTGAAAATTTTGTTCGTAAACTTTGAGTTTCTTCCATAAAGAAAACCCACAGTTAACGCGGGATACCCTCTAAAAAAGGACAATTTTTCCGAAGACTATAAAAGGTAAATAAACAGAAATGGATACTACAAATAATTTCTTCGACAATAGTCTCGGTCTAATTTATAATGCATTTGATGCAATACGACTGACCAAAGCCGATTACGCCTCATACAACGCAAAAAAAAATCCAATACCGCTGTTGCATCTCATTCATTTCCAAGCGCACTTCGCGTGGCATTTATGTTTCCCAATCCTTGGAAAATGTTGCACTGGCGGGGGTAGCACTGAAAAATAACCTCCCACGCCGAGCTTCCACTCATTCTCACGTGAGAGTGAGAGATTCTAAAGAGGCGACGAGGGGAGTGGGCGAAAGGGGAGTAGAATGGGGGTGGGCAGAGAGGGGGGAAGGGGATGATCCGCCCACGCAAGTCGAGGCTGCACGAGCGCGCGGTGCGCACGGCAAGGTCTCGCATTTCGGGGACCGCCCGCCAACCCCACTCTCTCCCGACCAAGGGGAGACCCCACCACCAACATTCCAATACAGAATTCTCCAGTCGGCCTCTGGATAAACTGTCGCCCTTTGTGCCTTGGGCGAAGTTTAGAGTTTTATGCTGGGGGGCAGCAATCCTGCCGGGGGTTGGAATACCCCCCAGTGCAATAGGGGGGCATCCGGGGCTCTCCCTGGAAAATTTATTTAAATTTCCTTCTGAAAACAGCATTTTAAGTACCTACCATCTAGGACTAAAATTTATTAGACCCTTTGATAATTTTTCTTCAATGGTACTTGAATTTACACGCTTCTTATTTTTTTCGGACAAACTACCACTTGAATTGGGGGGGGGGGGCTCTGGCCACCCCAAAACTCCATCCCGGCTTTGCGAATTTAAATGAATTTTCAAAGCCGCATTTCGCATCGATGACAGCAGAGCGATCTGAATTACTCGGGGTGGTTAGCTACAACTGGGGTTTTGCGTAAAGTATTCTCGGGAATTCAACCTGTTAAATTTGTTTTACATCACCAACAATTCAACGGACGACACGCCCATCATTCTAAGGGCAATTAAATTATAAGTATGACTCAAATATTAATTAGATCCTAAATAATAAAATATTTTCCATCCCTCGCGAGAGCAAATACTTTATTTCAAATAAATGAGAATCATTGGATCGGCCTGCACTCATCGCCTCTCACCGGAAAATTCGATTAAAATGCGAATATGAAAAAAAGAGAATAGTGGCAGACGCAAGCTTGAAGGGAAAGAGGAAAACGGCGGATTGCAGAGGGAAACCCCATTGTTGCTGGGAAATATATCTGCATACCACACGTTCCCCTTTTCAACAGTCGCGAGAGAGATTTATTACACAATGTCATTCTTTTCCACGAGCCAGACATTTGTCGCTGCCAAAAAGGGTCACGGGTCATCAAGCGCCAAACCGTCCGTTGCAGTAAGCGCTTTAGTCTAAAGATATCATGGCTGAAAATTTACGCGTGTCGAATAGTTTACTATGGTGTCACAATAAAAGCTGAATTTCTCACATGCCACACGATGGATTACATCGTCAGAATAATTGAGACTAGAAATCTTTCAGGGTGAAAAATGTGGCAAAACAGAGGAACTGCACTTATTTACAGGACCCATAGAAACTGCAGAAACAAGTGACTTTGTACGCAGTCACACGCATGGGTGCAAAATCAAATACGCCAACGGGTGAAGTTCGCCGTGAAAAAATATTTTACTTAGCCGGGATTCAAACCCGGATCTCCCGAATTCCGGTCAGGTGTGTTAACCAGTTCCACCACCAAAATTGAAATTCTTCGTCGCAGACAAGCGACAAAATGAGGGTTTTTCACCCCGACAGTGGCTTAGCAAGCACGACCCTCGCCACATGTGCCACAGTATGGACTTGTGATGTCAATATCTTGTTCGGTAAAACCCATCCCGAAGTTCGCTATGAAAAAATGGCTTGGTGGTGGAACTGGTTAACACACCTGACCGCCAATCGGGATATCCAGGTTCGAATCCCGGCTAAGTCAAATATTTTTTCAAGGCGAACTTCATCCGTTGGTGTATGTAACCCATCGAAACGATGAAATAAAGAGAGAATCATTACCGAACGGATAGGCATTGTAATCCATTTTTCCGACCCAAAGGCACTACGAAAAATAGGTTTACAAGGATACTTGGACACCCTGGTTGCGAGTTAATTTTGTGGTACATGCTCACGGCTAAATAAATACATTCATGCCTCTGTCTATCCCACACAACTTTATTAGGTACGACATCGACAGGTTTCAACACTCCCTTGTCATTAATAAGAGGGAATACTTAATACAAGAGGTATATCCCCTTGAGAGTCGAAACCGATCAAAGTTGTACCTAGTTTATACGTGGTAAATAGACGATGTTATCAACGAGTTTATACATATCATCTGCCCGGAAACCCTAAACAAGCTACCAGTCAGAGAGCGTCGACTGTAGACCTCGTTCGGGAGGCTGTGCGGATGCCGTAATGTTTGCAGGGAGGGGAGAGAGAGGCGTGGGTGGTTTTTTGGCTGGCATCACTTGTTGAATTCCCTGGAACAAATCCACCCCTCGAACCGAATCAATAATCCCGAAGAGAAAGCCCCTTCCCCCACCCCTTTTCGCCGCCGAAACCGAGACACACTGCAGGGTTGAAGTAGAGGCGTTCCCGCTGCGGGAATCTTGTGACGAAATTCCCACACTCGAGCCGACGGCTTACTTCGAATTGACAACACCACAATATTGATCGGCACCTAATGTAACAGCACTCAAAGTGACACACTGCTTGCTACTTCTACCGCTAAATTTTAGTTCAACAGTATCGCACCAGAGGAAAACAAACCAGCTCTACCGACTAATTTCGGGATGAAACTTCATACGCACAGCTACAGGAATGGATTTCTGTAGAGTACCGAAATCATGGGATCAAAATGTGATGTCCATATCCATCAGATATTCAATTCAATTCATAAATTTTCGTGGACCTTTCTTTCCCATCAGATATATTACGATAACAACACAATTGAGGAAAATCAACATAAAGAGATACAAAAAACCCACGACAACAAGGCTCAAAGACAAGTTCTAAGTCCAAATACAAAGAAAAAAATTGATGAAGGAAAAAAAATATTAGCAGTGATTGACACACTGATGATCGATCTCATTTGAAAAGTAAGCTATGAGGTGCAAGTAAATTCCCATTTCAATAGCAAAATCTAATTTGATTTTACACATATAAAATAAAACCATAAGTTCACCCTAGTATGATCCTGATTCGGAATTTATTATCCGTCTTTCTGTTCCAAAAAAATGTTTGTAACTTGGAATAATATTTAATATTTTCCCTGCCCGACTTAAATTCCACCGCCATGTGTGAGTGCAGACATGCAACACAGTATTTCTACATTATTCCTGCAAAAAAACCTACTCAGGCGTCTAGGTCAGGGATTAAACCTGAGTTTGTGGTCACCTGGTATAGGGGCGAAAAAGATTTCGGATTTTTAGTCTTCAAGCAATGGCATTCAGCTTCATCCACTTTATAAACATAATTCTCATTACTTCAGCTATTTGAATTGTAACAATTGTGCGCAATTATTAATCTGATTAAACTATGCTTAATCTTCATTGAACCATAGATTTTTTGAAGAAAGGATGCTTTTATCAAAAATAATCCCTTTTACAACCAAAATACAGTGAATGTGAAAATTAAGCTAACTGCGGACGCCAGCTTAGGTTCATTGAAACAAAAAATATGACACTTGCAACTTAATTTCATGAAAAATAAAACGAAGGACAAAAGAGAACAAGACGCACACTTGAAGAAATTAAATTACCTAACAGAAATATAATTTCAACTCGAACATCATCGCGTGGGAAGAACCACTCGCTATTTTGACACTTCTTAGTCAGCCAACCTTGGACAAACATTTCTTTTAGCGAACCATAACTCAACTTTGTGTTTTCGATTGCAGAACCTATTAACTCTGCACAAGAAAGGCTCCATAATTATCTTCAGAAAAGAAAACGCCAGCACTCGATTACGCTCATTAAGCACCAATAATCGGTATTAAATTAAAAAAGGAAGTAGCAAGGGTGACGGACATATAAACAGAGGGAGAGAGAGAGAGAGAGAGAGAGAGAGAGAGAGAGAGAGAAAATAATATTCGAGGAGTGACTTGGGGGAACAAAGAGGGAGGCTTTTGAAAGCTTTCGAGGTTTATGGAAAGAGCAAGAGAGGATGAGGATTAGGGTTGAGAAGGGGGGATTAGGGCAGATATTCCCATGGTCCCCTGACGCCTCTGTTTCCGCAGGGACAAATTTGAGAGACATCTCACTCCCGCTCCTAATTACGCCCTCGCAATTTCATTCATTAGGCGCATTGATATAATAAGTTTCGCCAAATCCGGCACACACAAACGACTAGCGAGATACCTGAATACACCCCCAAAAATGTCATCGCCGCGCATAATGTAGAGACGACCAAGGAAGATTTGCCCTCGTTTTTTTTTATCGCGGATTTTGTTACGATTTACATTTAAAGGGCCATTTTCTATTTGAAAACATCTCATTAAGTTCTGGAGATATGAATCCCAAAGTATATTACATCTAACATAAGTACAGGATTTTCAAATTTGATATTCCACCGCATCACGCACAATTGAATAGAATTTACTTTGTTTCGATAAAATGGGATGTATAATCTGGGTGTAAAATATTTCTTTTTAGGGATGGGAATAGAGAATAAAATCACTTATTTATGGAATTACGTGTCCGTAATATCACTTGCATTATGAAATTCACGGTTACATTTTACCAAAGTGCAATATCGGATGTTGTTTCGCTTGATTAAAACGATACACCGGAATGTCGACGTCATGAGAAACGTAACACCTGTTTGTAGCCGGAGATATTACCATAATTATCCGCAAGAGTGATTTTCACTGGATCAGCATCATTCCACTGTATTTTCACAGCTTGTCAAGCTTACCGTCGAAAACGTACACGATTAAATACACCAGCTGACACGTTTTTTTTAAACCTCTGTCAATTTGAAAAATAGAAAATAATACGAACTCCATCACAACCTCATGAGGATACTAACGAGAATTTTTAAATAATGGAATATCGCAAAAACGTAGAATTGGCTTCATACATATTAATTCGCAACATCGAAAGAGCTATCCAGCCACGCTCACTCCGAGAAAACGGCTACGATTCCATAATATACCGAACAAATACCTTCACTGGCAAATATTCTCCGCTGACGCTGCATTTAATCATGAATAAATTAAGATACAAGCTGAATCCTCGGAAAACTAGTATCATGGCATGGCTATCGTAATTCAATAGCCAATTATATTTAAAAGCTTTTTGCTTTCCACCCCCAAGCCATATCTGTGTTATAAATTCAAACCTTACGCTGGACCACATCAAATTTGATAAACTATGATTTACTTATAAAATGGGATGTAATATATGCCAGTAAAATGACTCTCCTACCACGGTAAAACATCCTCTTTCGAGTACTATTTTCCGTAAAGTTCTTTTTCTACATGAGTTACCAATGTCCACAATAACCCCGCGCACATCGAAACTCCTTTTCACATTTATTTCCCATTTAAATTCAACACGCTTTCTCACCCCCAAACCTGCTTCACTAGACTACACACTAGACTTCACTTTATTCACTCCAACGGATTAAACATTTCATGAAAGATAATTAGAACCCAAAGTTTGATTTCTTACTCAGAATATTTTGTTATGGCTAAATTTTCTCGGAAGAACTATGTTACCAACATACCTCACCAAATTCTCTCATCGAAAAATACTAGAATTCAGACATCGCTGGGATTAAATAAAAATAATATATTACTGCACACAAAAAATACTTTGAGTGATGGTATTCTGTTGGCTAAGTAACTAATCAGGAAAGGCGGAGGATATTATAAAATTAACACAAGTGAAACTGATAGAAACCATGAAGACAAGTTTGCTAAAGGAGACTCGCTACAATGGCGGAAAGTGTGAATCATGAAAAGTAATAGCATGAGAGTGAGTAGAAAAAAGAATGCAGTATTAGCTCAAGGTAATTCTATATTCTCTTTATACACAACCAATAATGGAAAGGAAACATTTTTCCCAAAATAAGCCTCATGTATACCGATCAAAAATCGCGTAAGCTAGACGAAAATCGATACGAGAGTACGGGATGTCGTTACCACAAACATGTTTTAAAATATTTTTCAAGTATTTTATACGTAACGTGGCCGAGAGATATCGAATTATTACATAGCATAAACTAAGGCTTGAGAAATCTAACAAATTAGGTGGAGTTGGCAAAGATGATAAGGTGTTTGATGTTGTAACTGTGGAGCAGGGTAGTGTCAATACGCCCGGAAGAAGTGTACCCAAGAATATTTGCGATGCGGGTCGATGGTTTTCGGCGTCGCTCTCAGCTGTCTTCGAAAGATCGTCTCGAGATTGGAGGTGATGAAAAGGAGCGAAAACGGAGGGAGAGAAGCAACTACATAGGAGTAGGAATAGCAAACCTCTCCAAAAGGATTGCAAGCAACTACCTGAGTCGATCGGAGAGACTTCTTTAACTCGCTATGTGTGTTTATCCTCGGCTCTAAAGCCATACATATTAAAATGGACGATTAAAGAACGAATAAAGGATTAAAGTATTTAATAAATATTTTATTTAATACTTTAATCCTTAATATTATAATTAATATTAAAATAAATCCGTATTTAAAATAATACGACATATATTAATGTTAAAATAATTACTATTAATATATGTCGGTCTCCACACGTGTTTCCACCAATCGCGCATTTAAATGGGTTTTCAAAAGTGACCTCTCGCGTCGTTAACGGGCAAAGCGATCCGGTTTTCACGAAGGAATAAGCTATAATAAGGACCGTTTACCTCAATATACAATCCAGATAGCGTAATACATCATTTTAATATTTTTAAATAACCGAATTACTTATTTGTCAATCACGGTGGCAAAGGAATTATGTCCTCGTCTACCAAACCAAAGATTACGGGTTCGAATATCGCTTGGATACGTTGTCCCTATCCAGGGAGAGAGTATTTGCGATCCTTTTAAACTGTTGTTCGTCAAATTCCCCCTAGTAAAGGCCTTAAATACGCTGTGATTGGGCGAAATAGGCGAAAAAGATTTTTTAAATGCCATTCCTCGCGTATAAAAAGTATCTACTGCAAACATTGAGAATAAATGGTCGCAATGCACTGATTGCCGCGCTACGGACAGTTTTGAAAACCGATTACAATGCGGCCGAAGTGGCAACATAAACCAAGCTTCTACGGGACAAACCGAGGCTTCCTCTATGTAGTCCCTCCATCTAAAACTATGGTAGGATTCAAAAAGTTCAAATTCAAACGGTACAGCAGAGACAGAGATGAAATAATTACCAAGATACTAAATAGGTAATTTTAATTTCGCAATCGAGCACGTAAGCATCACACACATTGAGTCAATAACGCCATGAAATAATGACATCTCTTAAGTTTCTATGAGATTATAGGCAACTCTAAACGCCTTTAAATTCCAACATCATTAGTAGTACTGAGGAAATCAATTACACCGCGAGACTCTAAATGCGATCCACTTTCCAGTGTTTTATAGTACTTGAATAAATTCAGAACGACACTCCATCAACGTGACAGAAGCAGTCAAACGACTGAAACGGTCTAATCATTAAAACGTCAATCTGAGTTTCAATCAAGTTTTCTTTCTACAAACAAATAAAACTGTACACATTATTTAACAAGGATATAAAAAGCTTCCCAAGCAGAGATAAACTGGTTACTGGTCATAAATCATTATTAACTGCTCCAAAATGTCAAGACGAGAATATTTCTTTGCCAATCTCAACAATAATTATTAACGGAAGGGTAAACTGTACACGCTCTGAGCCGGTGTTATAATTTGACTACATGCATTCAACAGTGGTCTCATAGAAGATCGTATCACACATGACTCCATATTGCCATGTAAGGAAGATCTTTCAATATGCAAGAGATGATGTTTAACAGTTCATCACCAACAACGCCCGAAAAGTATACCCTTCAAATTAAGGAGAATTCCTGTTTCTACCGACCGAACATTGGTCGGATTAGCCAAAATATAAGTAAAAAACTGTTTAAAACGTAAGAACGAATCACAAGTGTACGCAGTTAATAAGATCGCATAACTGGGAAAGCTCTACCCCTTTTTCGACACACCACACTGCTGACAAATAGGCGACCATGGCACACTCGGCAGTCATCGCTCCCAATTATGGTAATTTACTTTAAATATAGTACAGAATATTGTACGTATTATATAGTTGATACTGTGCACTATATTTGAAACATTGCACATGCTTTATTGTTATGCGTTTAAAGGCTAAATATTAAAGGAAAGAACTGTACTGTAAATAACAGAATGCTAATTTTCTTTAAAAAAAATTCCCCTCGGAACTGCTCGGATTGAGCGGATGTTCGGATTGAATGTATTCGGATTAGCGGGTCTCCACCGGACAAGGGTTTTCCCACATTAAATCGCCGTATTAGTCGCCATATGCCTTGCATAAATAAATATAATATCATTCCTTATAATCAAACGCATGGTCCGAATTCGAAAACGCAAGCGCTGTATTTTTCAGTTCAAGCTCCAGCTAAGAGCAGCCATATCATGATGAATCGGTATGATCAGTGCGGATCAAAAAATTGCAAAGAGCCAACCATGTGCAAGGTATATATTATTTTTTCTTTATTCCCGTACCACTGAATACAGCACATAATGGCCTTTTACATTGGGGAATGCAACAAATTTAACAATTACACGTGTACTAACAACCATGCCCTGGGGAGGGGTAACCTACCCAGGCGGGACTCGAACCCAGGACCTTTTGTCTGGCAGGCGAGGACTTAACCCCACCGCCGGCTAACTACATTATACACTATTAACAAAATTCACAGCATCCTCGTCATTTCCCGAAGACGACGTGAATACATGCGAAATGGGTAGCTTTTTGAATGTCTTCAACTCCACGGGGCGAAATTTTAATAAACCTGAAAGCGACCGTAGAACTTGAAATCTATATCCGTCGCGTCTGCCAAAAAAATACAGTGGAATATATTTTTTCAAAAGTGTGACGGGAACGCCGCCAAAGATGCGACCGCAGCCCATATGTATCTCATCACCGCGAACCCAATTTGACATCCACGAACCTGACGCCGAGTTGTTGTTGCTGGTGCCGTTTCCGATTTATCACTCGACAAGGAGACGGGCGTGCCAAGTGCTAGTCCCGAATTCACGAAAAGGAAAACTTAGAGAGCCTTGGGCTATCACGGGAAAGCGAAGGATGTAACTGCCTCCGGCCTCAAACGATATCACTAGGAATGGTTACAGAGTTGTATTAAAGAGGCGACTGCCACCATGACCATGCAATCCCTGGCAAACTTGGGTATAAACTTTGTATAATACTGGTACTTTTGATTGCGAATACCACTAATTTTAATGGGTGATATCACAACCAACCTTCAAAATTAGGCTACACAAATTAATACAGATTAGCAAATGGATGAACTCCTTTATCGCATCATTTTCGTCGTTTCAGACGATTAAAGAGTCATTTCCATTCAATTGACCCACTTTTCTTCGATTACAGCGATAATCTACCAATGACTTCTTGAAAATCAATATTTTTAGACGAAAAAAATGATCGGAAGAAAGAACTATGAACTGGACGAAGCGAAACTTCTCTTCCTATTCACCAAATCCATATAAGACAGTCCAAAAACTTAGAATGTACTTTAATACGTACAGTAATAAAAATTTTTGTACGAACTGAAACCCACATCCATAAGAGTCTACGAAAATCGCATGCATACGAGATTTCCAAGCATCGATTCGCATAGGAACCTTAAGTTTTTCGATCACTCGTCGATAAAGGGAAGTTGGTACCACAAATCATGAAATATGAAACGTAATCCGTTTCTTGGTACCAACTATTTGAAGAGACTTGACTCGCTCAAGCATTATTTTACGGGTATGCGGACGAAAAATATTTATTTTTTCCTTCTATTGGGATGGGTGTTATCCTCATTTAAGCTCAACGTGGTTTAAAATAAAATAATAAAAAGTAACATACGATGAAAACGTAATCCAGTTAAAATTTGAAAATTGACAAGCATTAAATATCAAATAATGGATGATAGTAATTAGAACAACAAAATTTTCACACAGTTTTAGGCTATTCATAAGATTTCTTCTCGAAGGGTATTTCTTGGATTTGGGGGAAGCGGTTTTCGACAGTCAAACCCATTTAAGTTCTAACGGAAAAACGTAATTAACCATTAACCCAGTAGCACCAGTCCGCTGACCCACTACTTTTCGATCTAGTTACATTTCGTAATGTCTGACATCAATCAGCGATGAATTTAACTCTTTGGCATAATGCAAATTAAATATGTAGTCGTTTTCATGAAGTGTTTACTTTCTCGATGGTTGCGAAGTGAAAACAAAATGACGGTATAGCGCAGCCCGCATATCACCTCAGCCGCTCTGGAGCAAATTTCTGGCTACATGCCTGCAACGACCGCAAAAATAAGGCATCGAGCCAAAAATTAACTTTCTAAGTATGATATTTGGAGGAGGCGACGTGCGAAAACTCCAAACAAGGATCCAAGCTGATAAAAACTCTGTATTAAATCTATGAGTCTATGGAAAATTGGCATTTTCAGGTGCACGTTTCACTTTACTGCCCACTTATCAGGATTTAATCTAAGAAATCCGTTTGTCTGATATCCGTACATTTCTACGTATCTAGAGGGGGTAAGCTTTCGCGAAGACTTAAAGTCCCCATGTGACCTTTCATGATGCACTCGACGCGAGGATTCAGATACAACTGAAGGCAGGAGTGAATGACGGCGGTGGTTGCGGTGGGTGGGGGAAGTTACGTAAGTGATTGTGGGAGAGATGGAAGCATGAGGATGAGAGAGCAACAGAATGTAAAAAGGAAGGGGTAGGAGTGGGAAGACGTGAGATAGCGGGAAACGGCCGGAGATGTCATGGACCGGTAGACGCCACTTCCCCAATCAGCATGCCGAAATGGGTTCGTTTAACAATTTTCTTTTTTTGTCAGTTGTGACACACTAATTGGGTTGAACCTCTCGCAGACAGTTGACCAAAAATAACCTTTTTCGGGTGACTCCCGCTAATGTTTCTGTATCACTTTCACTGAGAGTGATGGAAGCTTCCTCAAAGCGTAACATAACCGTTCAAACCTTCCCGAAAATGCGCTTTGCAATTCGGTTGTAACCTGGAAACCCGCGGCTATCCCGGGGTAACGCCACTGATCGGGTGGACCTCGCAGAAGCGCCACGCATGAAAGGAACTACCCCTTCGAGATCCTGTGAAGTCCTCACACAACGAATGAATGCTACTTTCGTTTGTCTTCAACTGAAGTACCACGGATTTCAATTGAAAGGAAAAGGTTTCTTGAATCACGAAAGTAGATTATTTAGAGAAATAATCACCTGAAATGACTAAGTACTCCGAGAGGATAACATTCTTAAGTAAGAAAAGACAAAATAAATTGTAATTTTTATAATGATTTATAAATTAGGGACGTCCTAACCTTTAGAATTCATCAGAAACCGTTCAACAGGTTCTATTCAAGAAAATGTTCTGAGCTAACGCATTTCCGATAAAAGGTATTAAGAGCATAATGAAAAAAGTGAACTTGGGTTATTAATAATGTACGTAAGCAGAAAATAAGAACTTAACTAGCAACATCAACAAAGGAGGAGTCAAAAGCGAGGGAGACAAGGCAATCGGAGGGGAAATGGAAAAAGACATAAAAATTTCTTTCGAGTAAGAACATTTTTCAGGAAAGAAAAGGAGACTGCGGTTGGGAAGGTGCCGAAGTAGGACTGAAAAGTTACGTCAAACGGTCCTACAAAGGACGAAATATACCAAAAATAGGATTTTCCGACTGAAGAACTAGATTTTCGATGGAAACTTAGCGAAAGAAGTGTACCGCAAAGGTAGTGAGGCAAGAACCTTCCATTTGCGACACAACACCCTTGATGAGTTTCGTGGAAAAGTAAAATGAAAGTACAACAGGGACCTACCTCCCTTTGGTAGCGGTAATAATTATTTTCTACCAATTATGGGAGGTGATAAACATTTTGAGAAGGAAAATCGGAATAATTGATTACAATATGAAAATCGGTGTAGTTGAGCAACAGTTACTCCCAAAGAAATCAATATCTTACTTTGCGTCTCCGAGTTTTCCGTGAGTTGTGAAATCAAGTTCTATTTTCGGAGAAAGAAGAACACTAATCCGATCAATCCGCATGAAACTATATGACGTAACAAAGTTATTTCTTCCCACTTTTGGCTCGAGTCAAATCTGAGCCATACTAAGACGGCTAGTCGAAATACACATGGGTTTCTGTCAAAAGTTGCATGGTAATTATTTACATTTCGCAAAAAATTTCTCTCACACTGGCCTCGCCAAAGAACGAAAAAATCTTTCGTAACATGCAGCCGTGATTTTAAAATGACTCAAGCACTTTGTGTTTATAAATTACACAAAGGTTAAAAGTAATAAACTCGATTCTCGGGATGCCAAATTCCAGATCACCAACTCATAAGTGGAAGTAGGGATAGTGAATTCTGTGCCGATTCCCATTTAAGATTGACAAACAAATAATTTATACACATGCATATAAATCCTCAATAATTTTAAACGTTATCTACATTTACAATCACGGATACCATAGCAATGACAATTAATTTTTCCCCTATCTAAAGGCCAATATCCGAAAACGAAAAACATCGAAAGAGTTACCAGAACCCCTTCTCCAGGAAAAATGACATTTTCCATTTAAATAAAATCAAAAAATCCCAATTACACATCCGCGATGAAAATATGCCCAACTGGTCAGAGCAGATAGCGTATATGTAAAATAATCATGCATTACTTCAGACTCACCATCCGTACCACCACGTGCAGGTCATAAATATGAAGAAAAGCCACTTACCTGGAAAAAAGAAAATTCGAATTAGCAAATGTACATCTATGGTATATCCAAATTTTCTACGACAAAGGTCACTGATAAATTTTTAATGATTTATCAGATTATTGTACTCGGTTTATAAAGCATAACCGAATTACGTAGCTGTACGTTGGCTGTACCCCTCAACAACAATTTGCCCTCAAAAACCTACCGAAAGTCAGGAATACCATCCGAAATATAATGAAAGTATTTATAAAAAACACTAGCGAGAATTTGCCAACATATGGAAAGGAGATTAAAAGAACATGATTTGATGTTCTATACAAAGGAATTCCGTATAACTATTAATGAAATATAAGATAAGGAGTGTAAAAGTTATTAAGTACAAAATATAAACCCTCAGAGAACCAACATTTTTCGCAAATTGCAGACTTTGCAGACACAAATTGAGAGGACTTTCGTAATTCGCCGGTCTGTTAGCTACCTTTCTGCGCTTCGGATTGAAGTACGGCATTGTACATGAACTAATGATACTTCAATGAGAGAGCAAAATTTCCGACGAATATCAGCAACAAAAAACAGCATTGCAACTTCTCACACAGCAGAGGATGGAAAACACTTAACATGAGGCGAAAATGAAAAACCCAAACAATGACGCGTGAAAACCACAGTTCATTAAAGACGAAGGAGAGAGTTCACGCCCTTGAGGAACCTCGTGCTGAGAGGATGAAGCTGGTGATGGCACAAATGAGAGAAGAAGACACGACGCGACTCACGAATTACGCGTGTCCATTTGACAACTAACAGAAGCCTCTAACTGACGAACCAAATCTGCAGAAATTAATACAATCCGTCCAGCTAACAGCAAACGAACTATCTACCTCTACACCTTATCCTAATGAAAACTAGCCTGACGGTTAAAAATACACCTCATTTAACACTACTCGATGTGTTAATAGTAAGGGACTATATTAATGATTCCCATATTACGGCTCTACCCCAAGCCATGACTTGTCTACAACACATATTATTTTTTAAGCATTCTACCGATTAAGGTATGTTTCCATGAAGTTTTTAAAAAGTATTCTGGCAATCTCCAGCTCCTTCGTGGACTTCCCCCTTACATTTACGATAATAATAATAATACTTTAACATCATATGTAACTACTTATAATTTTTAAGATCATCAGTGAATTTTAGATGCAGTCTACAATTAACAATAATATATTCCATGTAAGAGAAACATCATAAAAATACGAATGACGGTGCTACAATATTTGGAGGAGACGACCGACAGTTCAGTTATCCTCTGCGAGGGAATGACAAGAAAGTTGGATGGAGAGAAACCCGAAATTGGCATTAGATTGCTCACCACGAAAAGTGCCAAGGGCAACGCGATTCAGCATTCCCATTCAACGGCGAGACTTTTCCACCAGACAATGACCAAACAGCGAACGGGACATATCTTCAAATCTCTGCCAGCGCTGGCATCCGCTTTGAACGTCCCCGCACGCAAAGTATATTTTAGAATGGAAGTAGAGCAAAATCAAGCAATGTTCCGTCACAGAAACGGCAGGACACCAGTTCATATGACCCGAAAAAATAATATGAAACTACAGCTCCGAGGATAGAGGTTAACTATGGACAAAAAAAGCAGAACTGGAACCAATTCTTCAGCCGAAATTTACGCGTACCATTGCAACAGAAGACTAATACAGAACACCATATGTTTAATTTTTAACTGATTTTTCGTTTGCACCTCACCAGAAATCACTGTAAACCGAGCTTGAAGATATGCGAGTCCAAGGTTCTAGGTATTCTTTTATATTCCCATATTCATCTAGTTCAAAGCGGTGAAAACAATGCATAGTGAAAAATAAGCTTCTCACCATGGCAAGAATTTTATTATTAAAATAAAAGGGGGATAATCGGATTTTTTGGTCCATTTTTGAGTTTTTGATTCCGTATTGCGACTCTAGGGATGCCTACGTGAGGGTCGATTTACATGAAACGGAAGGATAAGAGAGTTAAAAATAAACGCAATAGAAAAGTTACAAAAACCGAAAATCAAATCTGAAGCCCCAAAAAAATGTTTTACTTCAATGGTTCTCATCAAACTTTTACTTATGGTTTCAATCAAGCCACGGAACAATTTCAGTTCCGTAACTATTTTATCGAGCGTGGTGATCTATTGAGTGGAGCGCCTGGCTCGATGGGTTTCGGGTTCAAAGCCCAGGTGAAGCCTTTGCACGCCTTAAATCAAAATTCTCGAAGGTGCGAGGTAGCCCAGGGAAAAGAACTTACCCCCATATCCTGAATACGTGGCATTCACGCGCCGCGGCTTAGTCTAGGGTGAGCTCTACCCTTATCTATCCATACCAAGCTTCGCGTGGAACCATTGAGTTAGAGAGTGAAGTTTTCTATCCACACCAGCATTGATGAAAAAGCCCAACCGAATACCACAATTCAGCGCTCCTTACTGCGACGGTGTCGATGATGGCTGCTAAATCTAGGCCCTCAAAAAGATTCAACGTTTCGGCATTCATCCCCCCACGAATTTCCACATATTAATAGCGGTTACGTGAACCGTATTATTTTACTGACGCTGCGAAGTGAATTTCATAAGTTCACCAGCTTGAACATTCAATTAATTTCTTTTTCAGGCGGCCCATTTCATTTTTCAACACCCAATCCATTTATCCCCGACCCACGCATCCAGCGATATGGTAAACAAAAATAATACAGAACGAACTCGCGGACGCGTAAAACCGGAAAAAAATGATTGACCTGTCCACTGCCTTTCAAAATAAAAGGACCACGCCCCTTTCACGTATGCACACCATTCGACGGGAGCTCAGTCACGAAAGTTTAACTCCGGACTTAATAAAATCACGATACGGGGTTCTAATTTATGATCATTCCGTCTAAAGGGACAAAAAAATACGTCGTTACTAATGGAAACTCAGCTCTCAAGCAGACGTGATCCACAGATGAGGCGGGTTAATTACGTTGACCTCATTCTTACACTCCAGCCGGCATCTTTCTCTACCTGTCCAATGATTAACAAGCGCCATCAATCCGACCTTTCATAAACCTGAGGGGCAGCGATTGAAAATTGCGCACAACAGCAAAACACAGTAGCACTGACGGTCGATCGTTACTTATTTACTTAAACATGGCAACAAAAAAAGAATCCGAACAAAAAATCTTACGATGATATGACTTGACCGATCTAGATTGATGGGGAACAATAATAACAAAACAAAAGGCTTATTGATAAGTTAGGCATATAGGATCGCACTTCAATGGCTTTAAACATCTGCGAAATAGATCGTCACAATCATCTTGAGCAAACATAACTAAGCAGTATGAAATTGAGAAGCCGCGATGTGTTTATTAAAACATAATAATTCCCGGCTTCCACATGCCGAAAATTTCCCAGTCAAGAAATACTGAGTAAACGTCATCACATGAAGATGTCACTACGATATCAAACCCACACTGCACTGAGTACATGCTCAGGTAATTATATAAAGTTTACTCATTACTTTCACGGTTTCGTTTTCCCTCTAACTATGCAGTCATATAAATAACTTAGATAGAAAGTAATTAACGGAGTGTCAATTATGACTAGCAGCTATGAAATAATTTTTAAATAACAAACATAAACATGATAAACAGGCCAGAGATGGCTGAAAATTGTGTAGTCAAATTTTAATTTCAATAAATGAAATAGCGGCAAAGGAGTCCAATTGACGTTTCATCTCTAGGACCCAAAAAATAATAATAACAATAAACTATGCATAATAAATTAGCACCGAATAACATGACTAAAACCCATATTGGCCTAGCAATTCAACCTTCTTGATAAGAAGGCCATGAATACCGCGGAGGATTCTTGGAATCCACCTTGGCACCTTATTGCCAAAAAAGTAACATTACTCAGAAACTTCACGTAGTATAACAAAGAGAATAGTTGATTTCTCTGTACCTCTTCCTCTTGGGGATTTGAAAGCGCAACGAAATATTTCTCAGAAGCATGATCCGAAGAGATAGCACAAAGAACCTCGTAATTAAGCCCTCTATTTCAAAGCAAACCAGGCCAAGTTGGAATAAGCTAAGGCTTTGATGCACGTAATAATGATTTAAGCCAAAGAAAACTTCCTCGGAAGAAACTGAAGCACGTTTCCCCATTTATACGATAAGGCGGAAGTACATGGACGTGGATTCCAAAGCCAGCAATTAAAACTGGCCACTTAAATAAAGACGGGAAATAATTTTTACGCAAATTCGGCACCATGATTACATCACAGCAATGCAAGACATAGCCAGGGAATACTTCTATGTCATACAAAAATCAATCACTCTTAAAGAACTCGACAGGAAAAAAATTACAACTGTAGTAAGGCAAGAAAGTAAGACCGATCCATAAGAGCCAAAGTCTGTTATAATGAGAGAAATCGAAAAAAAAATACAACTCTGATGAGTATCCGGAGTAGTCTTTGGTAGAAACCACATAAATTCTCGCCAAACAAGCATAATTTATCCACTAAAATGAGCACATGATTGTAGTTTCATAAAATTTTCATACAAGGATTCTAGCTAGTTTTGCGAAATCTTGCCTTGCGGAGAGGGAAGGAGTGGGTGGCAGAGGTTTATTTTCTATTTTCACCTGTGGTGTGTAAATTACCAAAATCACTATTTCTCTTTGGAAATAATTGAATTTATTGAAACGATTCTTACTTACATCCTTTCTTATTTCACAACATACAAAAAAGCTATTCGTATCGATATTGATTATAAATTTAAATACTTCCTCTTCAAATTCCCTCTAGTTTCCTACAGTAATTAATTAGCCTCAGATTGACCACTTACAAATTATTGGCTCGTGATTGAAGTTTTCTAAAATATTTAACCGATTCTTTCCGTTTTCACGATATCCAGCCTTCACTCTAAGGGAATGTTATTATACCTTTAAGATCAAAATCTCTAATTGAAAGAGCCCTTTTAGACCGAGATTTTCAACAAAAATTAACAATGGACAATCCCACACCATCTGAATTCGCCTAGGTAGGAATAACCGAGCCATGCGCGACGTTCGGTAAGGAAGGCTGCCCCCACCGAACCCAGCTAGAGTTAATACTGCAACCTCTACCTATTACTACAATTCTTAAAAAAATGAACTAGCCCATTCGCGTAGTCTGAAATATTCATGCGTACAGGGTAGTTTCCTTCATCAAAGAAAACGAAAGGCATTGATTGGGAATCATTACCCACCACTAGTGTACTTATAATATACATATTATATGGATTTAAAAATACCGGTTTAGACGAATGGCAATGGTCAATTTTATCCTCATTTGGAAATGGCTAGATTGGCGCCCATGCGATGCCACTCCACATGACGTCACAGGGACCTAGATTCTATACGAGTAGATAGGAGTTTTACATCGTCTGAGATCACCAATGCATGCATGTGGCGCAGACCTGAGGGAAACATTTCTTAATAATCGCCTATTAAAATTGCCTAAGGTCAGAAAGTTTCCTGCGTTTGATGGGGTATTAATAATCCATATTTAAGCCAAGCGCTACCTGCTAGCTGGGTACTCTGCTACCTGCTAGCATCCTGCGTCGTATCAGCGCTCAAAGCCTCGCCCCAAGGTCACCTCACTTGCGGCAGCGGGAACCAGAACGACGTCACACGGAGTTTTCCCAGCATTCATACTTAGCCGTCGCGTTTTCGCGCGCTTGAAAATTTTTACTTTTCATTTAATCGCGAAAAATAGATATCGTCATTTAAAAATCTAAAAGCGTGAAATACGTACTCCAGGAGTAATAATCTTTCGACTCAGGCAATAAAAAAATAATAGGAAACCACCCTATTCTTAAAAAATTGAACAAGCCCATTCGCTTAGCTTGAAATATTCATGCGTATTGCGGAAAATAACACAAAACTCCCAGGGGGGCCGTGATGGAAAAATATTTGGCACATTTTAACGCAGAATCCTGGCCGTTGGTCACGTACTATTTGCATGATCTAGTCCAGGAGATCACCAAAATGATGGGTGGGAAAGGAAAGAGGGATGTTATAGGAGGGCAATGGGTGGGTTAGGTGGTGAGCAGAAGAGAAGGGGTGGCCGGGTATAAACGACCACCGTCGCATTCTGGGAAAAATCACGGAAATTATGGCGCCGTTCGGAGCGGTGCTGGGACGTTTGTCATCCCAAATTCCCTCGCCCGCTATCGTTACTCGCACGGCTCCCGCCACGCCACCGCCGTATATCTTCGTGAAGCCACACTCCACCCCTTCATTAGCGAGGGGAATCGATTTTGATCAGAATTTACGCGGTCATTCAGGTCGATGGCAGGGGACGCCAGAATGAAAATGACGAACCCGCCAACACTCGCTTCCTCCCCTACCCACATCTAACTGAGAAATGAGGTGCTTTTTCCTGATGACTCGTTTGGAATACTCGGAAGACATTAAGGATCATCACGAGGTCACTTCAATTCCACAACTTCATTAGATAACGGGCTAACTGCAAGGTCCCCAATTTAAAATAAAATGTATTTGCACTTTCGCACAATAATTTTAAAACGTACGCGTTTCGACTCACAGAGCCAATAATATAATACTGGTTCTGGTAAAACATATCACACTAAATGCAGTGGCGCCGACTCCATGGTGCCCGAGGGCCCTGAGGGGGTCCGAGCCCCCTCAAAATTCGTTATGGGTGTGAGGAAAAATGTGCCAGGCTTGTCGATTTTCCCCGGAGTGTCCAGATATCGAGATTAGAGTTATCAGGGTTCTAATTTTGATCATATGACTCTTTTAAAATGCTTAAAAAACTTAAAACTCAATACTTATAAAATTTCCCGGGGCAAGATCCCCGGTTTGGGCCCCCCTAATATTTTTTGTAAGCCGGCGTCCCTGACTAAATGAGAACATCATACTTATAAATTTGAGGAAGGTCCCAGGCCAGTTAGATCCGGGTCCTTTGACGGACACCACTTTCATTTTTAATACGTCGGATATCCACATCACGCCTAAATCGGTTAAATTAATTAGCAAGGACATCGGTGGGAATTACAATCCAACCAATTAGACCTCAAATTGGTATTATATGCTAAAGAAAAGACGATCGGTATTTATTTTGGAAAATACTAGTAGTCTCACACAGTATTCAATACAATTGAATAAAATGCAAAATATATCCTAAAATGAATTCTAGTAATCTATACGCAGTGAGTCCTGGTACTGTTACATCAAGAAGTATCACCTGAATAAGTGGAAAGGATTTTACATGACCCATCTTGAAGCTGAATGCATAAAATTAGGACAATAGTTTCAAAACACGATTAATTTTGAAATTTCAAACATTCGACACATGAAATACTGAAAACATGAAATATTCTCCACTATCAAAAGGCAAAATGGTAAGTTGCTTCATATTTTACTTAGTTCATCATGGTGGATTTAAAATGGTGTTTACAAAGAGCCAACCCCTAAGGCATAAATGTATGTAATGGCGTAGCAGTTATCGGCTCAATATATAACGTAAAGCATTATGGAATAAACCCACAACCAGCCACTGACGTTTGTATAAGTTTCCCCAACATTTCGACTATATTAGTAAAATAAGACATTGAATTTTTTCCAAAAACACTGATAACTTCCACCAAATCCAGCTACATATAAAAAAGATACCGAGTCTAATAGTGTAGTCAGAATATTTTGGCAGCACTACCGACGCAGAGCCGCATATCCAGCACCTAGAGACGGGAAAACACTTCAATATGTAGACGTAAAAAACATCAACGAAGATGAATCTCGAGGCAAATGATGCGAAACTTTCCTCAGTCCACCTCAATCCCTCTCCTCCCCGAACTGTTTGGCATGTCAAGCAAACGAGGGCTCCAAAAAGTGCATGCATTATGCAAAAAAACACTCCCGCTCCGAAAAGTATTATGAATGACAGACATCACGCGCCTTTCATTTTTCCCCCTCCCCCTCGCACTCACTCCCAGTAGAAGGTCACGCACCGTACCCCAAAAAATTACAAGCCGCGCGATGACTCATGCCATTCCGTCCGCAACGTTGGCGGCTGGAGAGAAAGAGGGAGAGAATCGACTCGGACGCAAGCTGGAATCATACTAAAGGTGATAAATGGCCGGCCATCTTCTTTACAGGTCCGGCGCCTTTTTGTGGAAGTAAAATCGTTAATAGCGAGAAGGGTGGAAAAATGGAGAACTCTCGAGGCTTTTGCGAGGGTCGAATGCTAATCTGGTTGGAGTGGAAAAAATATATCCCACCTTTCATCCCATGTTTGCAAGCAATTTGGACTCCTGATGACTAACCAGACGAAATATATTCGGAAAAGGATGTTTTTCGAACAAAAAATAAGATAATGTAGCTGTTATACTAAAAAAAATTCGATTCTGATGAATTTAAATACATGTAATATTGAATTAATTTTAATCATTACTCTTAGGGCGTTAAGAAATACATATAATTTTACAAAAAAGTCAGCGCTTTAAGAAGTGATGTCAGGATTGATATGAGAGCTAAAGAGTGATTTTGAGATTATCTTTACTTGGGCCCTACTATGTTTACCACCTTACCACACTACTACGATGAGCACCACTTACCTACATTACTAACATTGAACTACACTCTAGGAAAACAATAGGCCACACTAGTACTTACCCAGCAAAACTAGGATGGATAGCACTGCTTCACTACAGTTAAGAACTATAATTAATCATATTAATCACTTTCAGGGAGAAATATTAGTAGACGACGCGACGCCTACGATATCCTGAAAGGCCTAACGCAATGCCGTAGATAGGACGGTGACGACACAATCAGGGAAGCAGATTTTCCTTCTCTCCGAGAACGATAATTATCCTTTCTCAAGGCAATATAGCTTAACAGCTACAACGTTAATTTCCGACTCAAAAATACCGAATAATATAAGCGTATGTTGACGAAGATTCACACCAGTTTCGCAGGCTATCCTACTGGAGTCCTAAGGTTAAGTTAAGGATGACAAGAAGTTAAGAGGCCCTCTCTAATTGCCCCTTCTTAAACTGTAGTGAATCTTAGTCAGCATAGGCAGAGGGAGCCCGAAAATGCTGTATTCATCACCGCATGAGCAAAATTTATGACTGGTAGCCAGTAGGTTCAAATATAAGTGAACATATACTAAATACCTTACTCTGCATAATTAAGTGAAAGAGATGATTGTGATTAACGCAGAGAATATGGTTAAATCCATTCAAATCCGCGGAAACCTGCGAAATGTTTGCACTACCTAGTGTAGTGCAAACATTTCGCAATACACGCGCTTTTATTTGAATGTCCGCAGGTCGCAATTCAAAAATACCTGGAATCATTAGAGTATGCTTTGTGAGAGATACCAACATGAATATTAAAAATTAAAGGAGGGTAGCCTTCGAATTTCACCGTGATACCTTTGCTGAAGCCAACCGAGGCGCGGCACCACAAGTCCATGTGAGGCTACTAACAGACGGATTCTAAGTCAACTTACGAATTTCCGTGATGTTCCGACGCAAGTAAATTCAATTCCAGTAACAGTAAAACCTTATCACCATATAAATACTGAAATAACAACAAATAAAGAATATATAAGCGTGTGAAGTATCTTACGAGGGTTAAAATTCGTTATACTCACTGTAACTGATTAAAATCAATGGCCTTCACATCAGTTGGATAGTTACAGAAATATAATGCCTCAACAAATGAAATTTTAATAATGGATACATAAAATACATCACCAAGGAAGATAATGTGTTACCAGGCGGAAAGCGTTTAATACCAATGGAATTTGATCAATTACACGACTTTTGTTGGATTTTAAGTACCATTTTCAGATAAATTTTACTTCCTAGTTTTTACTTGTGTTCCATCAACTATTCACGACATTATTACAGTATTCCTTCAGTCTTGCATTATGAATTCTTTCTGATTCCTCCAAAACTTGTTAAGCTGGGAGGCGCTCGAAGACTCGGAGGCTGTGCGCTAGGCTCAGATTGCTTGAGCAATCGAGAATAGATATCTTTCAGATCGACACAGAGAACATCCATTTAGAATCCATTACATTTCCATGTCCGACAGAAACGATAAATTAAGGGAGATTTTTTTCCAACGGATAAGTATGGGAATTCGACTTTCCCCCGAACAATGAAGAACTTTGATAAATGCGAGGCGGAACTTCGTTAGAGCAATTCCTTTTCGATTGTAAACGGTGGGTGTCCAAACATCCCCGCCAAACGCCTTGGGGTAGTGTGTATATTTACTTGTCTCACACTTAAAAAACACTCAGTAAAGTAACGTGAAGATCACAACTTCCGAGATTCTTCTAAGTAATTAAGGCATTTCATACCTATCAACGTCCAACAGATACAAAATAATATCAATACGTACGTAATAATCGAGAATGTCCCGATTCCACTCACAAGACTGTCAGAGACTAAGAAAACGGACGAATACCACTATCTACAGAATAAAAATTGAAGAAAAAATATTGGTGTGCGACAGATACAAATTTAAGATTGATAAATAGATCGAATTATTTTCTTAATATCAGAGGAATGTCATAACATAATTACACGCTGGCATGTTTGTGTTTATTTAGGTTTACCGAAGTCACTACCCGTTTTCTTTTTTCCCTACATAATCCTCTGCAGGGCTTCCACAGTTACAATTGATTAAAAGCCACGTTCCCTCAAACGGGAAAAAATTAAATCGTTCAAGCATTTCAAACATCTCTTTGAGCGTAACTTCAACGTTGGATTACGCGACGGATGTGTCGTGCAACTGAAATTACAAAGAGGTATCATTCTCACTCGAGCTGCCGTATTTACCCTCTTCTCGCTACGTAATGCCCGTTCAATACTTACGCTACTAGGTTGCAATATTCAGGATAAGTAGAGGATCACCCTGGAAGTATCTAGGAGGTAAATTTTTTTTATTGGAATACAGGCTAATGTAGGCAAGAGTTATCTATTCACTATACCATGATAATTTCTAGCTAAGTGGATAATGTTGAGATTAAGAGACAGATAGTTAACATATAAGTTTTCTATAACAGTTTTTTAAACAGGTAAACGTTACGAGCAAAAGCAGACGACCGGGATTAGTATCTCCTCTTGAGATTACTAGAAGGTGAGTGAAGAGCTAACTTTCAATAAAGATTATCTACGAAATACCACTACTGAATAGCTCTATCTCCGAGGTTCAGGAATGTTCACCGCAGTATTGGATGATGCAAATACGATGTTTACAAATGCTCTTGGCAGACTTTACAGCTTGCATGGATGTCAATTCAACTACTTTATAACACCCTTATGATGACAAAGGAAAAAATCAAAAGCCATTCATTGGATTCATGTGAAAACTATCACGCAATGCTGTGACAAATCACCACAAAATCGTGCCGAGATGAATAAGGTGGCCATTGTTGCTTTTTCTCATAATTCCAGTCAGCATGACATCAATGTCAAAGGTCAAAAATGCAAAAGGCAACAACGAATAACATAACCACTACTGATAGGAATAACCTTGGATAGAGGTGTATAGTATGGTGGTGTTTTTTACTTTAGGAAAAATCCCGGATTACATTCTGAATTTAGCTTCATTTTAAAACTGATTATTGTTATTTACGTGGTAATAATTACCATTCATCTAATCGATAATACTAGATAACCACATTATTAACCTGCATTAACTTATCAACTTATGGAGTAACGAATCGAAATATCGTCACAAAATATCGACAATGATTGTTGATATTTCCTTGAATTAAGAAAACCCATACGTTTCATATCACTACCCGAGGCTGTTGAAAATACATCAATCCTAAGATGCGGTAAGTTTCAAGGATGTGCAGAAACAAAGCGACACAAAAGGTGGACAATAATACCAGATTTTTCCGTGAATATAGAACACTTAGTTTCATCACCCAAGGTTGTTTCTAGCTCCATCTGTTTCAAGGAAATGAGGAAACATCGGAAAATCGTCCCAAAAGATCGACAATAATTCAAGATGAAACGGCTTCTCCATCGGATACCGACATCAAACGACTGCTGAAATAAAAAAATACTTGCGTCTCGGCCTCAAAAGCCATAATTCATTTCGTCATATGCTACCCTTTCCTCCGCAGACTTTCGATTACATATAAGCAGAGCGGCTCCGTATCAATCCGTGGCTGGAATGACTCACGCCCGCCGTCGCAGATGACAGCTCTTGTCGTGCGTGAATGACAGGCCGGCGTGGAGAAATGACATTATATTAAGACGGTTGAAATTAAGAAAACATGAGGAGCGGTCGATCACAGCCGTAAATCTATTCTCGTCCATTGCTCGAATCCACAAGAAGACAGAATCCCTCGTAACCACCAGCTATTTATACAATACCGTCGCTCAAAAGCAGATCTAAGTCCTCTGCTATTTTACGTTATTTTTAGAGTGCCAGTCGCAATATTAAGTTGATAACAATGGAAGAATGCATGTACAATGGATGAATAACATACCCAATTAACGGCATCATCAAGATCTGACGACGATGTTACGAAACGATGCTACGCTACGTCGAAGTCGATGTGTCGCTAATTTTCGCAAAGAAAGAAGTGGACCGTACGAAAATATTTATTTCATTCATCCATAAAGTTTTTCCACCGCATCTGGCTTAAACAAGTTGAATTGAAAGAACATTTGGCACATCCGTACAATGAATTTCCGTACCCAAACGCCCCCCACATAATGCGGCGGTTCAAATCCTAAGACAGATTCCTCATTTGGCCCTCCTTATCAAGGTGGTTACAAAAGTCCTGACTTCGTATTCCCTAAGGTTTATTTCCCCGATAAAATACTTAACACCCCCATACTTTTTCACACGCTCCCATCGATTTCGAACATATTTATTTGCAATGACGACGCATAAAATATAAAATTGTTAACTCAATTTCAATTGCCAAAGTCAAAATATGGTGTCACATTTAAATTGACACTCACCAACTAAGTGATTCCAGGAAAACGTTGGTTTGTTTAGGATAGGGTAGAGCTTACGCCAGACTTGGTAACAGGAGGGTGAGTGTCACACAGAGCATGCTCCTCTCCTGAAGACACTTAGAAACTTCGAGGTTTGTATTTTGGGATGTCCGAATGCTTCAACCGGGATTTCAACCCAGGATCCTCAGCATCATGATCAGCAACCATGCGCAATACCCACCGTGACATCACGCTCCCCTAGATTGACAAATCAAACAAAAAATCTTCGCAATGACCTAATTCGGCAGAAAGTTTTCAAACCTGGCAAGGCTAGCATATGCATCCATTATTTGCTCAAAATCAAAGTTTAAGCGAGAGAAATTTTGTGATAGCCAATAGTTAGTATTCATTATTTCTGAAAGAATCGTATGAAGTCTTTTGAGGAGATGCGATTAAAGAAAATCGCCTGTTTAGCTTGGTAAAAGCAGTTATCGCTTAAATATGAGAGAAGCTTCCAAAAATAGGCGGAAAATCATTGCTCTACATCAAGCCTCACACGGGGATACCAATGTTTGCCTCATCTATAGGGCAAAACATATTGAAAGTAATAAGGGTTGGGGGTAAAAACTTGCGACGCTGAATAGTTAAATCTACGCCTAATGATCGCTTCTAGGGTTTTCGGCATGAGGTGATTACTTTAACCCACGATTCTTTCCGCAAAACATGTAGTTTGACTTCATACACTTCTACGAGGTACCAAGCAAGCCACCACCAGATAGTGTGGAACGAGATAATTCCACACCAGGCTTGTAAAACTCATCCTAGCCTTAATCAGAAGCGCGCTCGTTCGCCGGAAACAGGCCAAGCACTTCAACCAACCTAATTAAATCTAAACGCATGAATGCAGCAAATAGCCGAAGTTCTTATTCATTCAAGGTAGGCAGGACTGCGTAAAAATTTGAATACAGTAAGAAAATTTAATTTGCTAGCTTAAAACGACCATAATTCATAAGGGAGCACAAGTTATAAGACTCACAAGCTACGGAGGAAAAACACACACGAGTCGGTATTACGCGTCATAGATACACTTGCAGCAATCGGAGTCGAAATGGACGGCTGGCCGATGACAGCTTCTTGGATACGACGTCGCAAACATTTCCGAGCTCTCGTGATCCCACCCAACTTACCCACAATCCTTAGCGCGCTGCCGCGTGTAACGTACAAGCGGGCGCAGAGATACTTTCAGAACATGAATTGAAGCAGACAGACATTGTGACGGCACACATGCTTCACAGGACACTTTTGACAGACCTCTCCCGAAACTGTGCCAGGGTTTACACCCCAAGGGTAACCAAAAGCATTTGAGAGCATAACGTTTGAAGAGGAGGCATCATTCCCATTCGACCGGCCTTTATAGGTCACGTATCTATTCTCTATAAAACCCACTTCCGACCATAGACCGACTGATTCATACAAATGTTTGGGGTGAAAGACGCGTGATATGACAGAAAGTCATAGAATCGAACCCCTCTGAAATCATGTGAAAAGCCCATTGAAAATATCAAAACACTAAATTCCCAATCTATTAAAATGTTGCCTCCATGTATTTAACTATAAGGGGGAATTTAAGGGTCCACAAATCGATTTTTTTTTTTTCAAAATTTCATCTTTCGAATCTAGACCACGTGATGCGTCGCAAAACCAATTTTCGGACCGATCAGAGGACTTTTAATTATGGCCATATCATGAAATTTCACTATTTCGTGAATTACTATCTCAAAAACGGAGGGAGAAACGGTGTTGCGTCAAAGCGTTCAAGAAAAATTGTAAGAACTGGCAGAGCGACCAGTTTAAAACAGAATCTAGTACTAACTTGAAATTTTTAGGTTATGTAGAGAAGGGTCCATTGTCGCCGTTGCTTTTTAACGTGAACGCTTAGGAGATTGGATGAGATGGGTGGGATTGCTGGAGTAAAAGTGGCAGAAATGATGATAAAATCAGTGAGGTTCGCAGATGATCAGTAGTCTATTAGATCAGTAGTACTCTCCTCTATTGTGTAAACTTCAAGATGGCTCAAGTTCGCTACACTTCACGATAAAATACCAATTACGGTCAGTCAGGCGAGTGACACGTCCTCTTAAGAACTCAACGCATCCAGGGCTGATTTGAACGGTACGAAAACTACGCGGCCGCGTAAAGCACCAAGCAAAAGGGGGCGCCTAAGCGCACAGCCGAATGTTCAGTACTAGGGGAAGTGGCAGAGGTTGTATTTTATCCTTGCGACTGTCAAATCTCCGTAGAAGAAATGGATGATATCCATTCGGTCATAAATTTACAATTATTTATTGTTGTCCGATCGGGGCGGCCTGGACAGGTTGGTTGGTCGGCAATCTCAGAGGCCCCCGAGGTTGTAGGGCCCTCAACACAACGCCCGCGTCTATCTCGAAGTGTGTATGAAACGTGTAATAAAAAAACTCAGATTACTTTAACCAAAGTATTTTTAACAATTAGAAAATTCTAAGCTTTGATTATTTGCTTTATTTACTGCATAATCAGTAAGAAAAGTTAAAAAAAAAAATAAATTTAATACAGGTTTTAGAAGATAAAAGAGAACATTATGATTTTTGAAAGAGTTATTCGAAAGTTATTTTGGAGGGTTTTCAGATTTCAGTGCGGTTTTAAGGAGCAAATATACTAAATAGATAATAGAACCATCATACCTTATTAAAGTTTTTAGCCGTGAAATTCTCATTTTTCTTAGTATTTTTATTTACGAAATTGCTATCTTTTATTAAATTTTATGTAAATTTTAAGAGCCAGAATAACGTCAAAATCCATTTCTGGGCATGCGATTTCCCAAAATCTTGCGGGGGAGGACGCCCGAATCCTCCCAGTAAGGAGGGCCCTATAATGAGCCCCAGCCGAGGTCACACAATCACCCCAGGCCGCCCCTTCGTCCGATTATTTAGGGTGAAAGATTTCATGTACCAATTTACTTCCACTTAATCCTTGGAGATATTTGTAGTTCGCACTCCCAATGAAAGGAAAGTGCTTTTAATCACGTAACTTCCCGCACTGGAGAACAAAGATTTTACCCTGGAGACGTCTTTGGGTGATCTTAGACGTATTTTTCGCGCTGATTCGGAATCTGGGCTTAGATTATTTCCATCACGTCTAGGTTCTTTAGGACAGCTGAATGTATGTTTTTGCTTTTACGAATGTAGTAATTTATTTCATACATATATATATATATATATATATGAAAGCAGAAGGTCCGTGGTTCGATTCCCGGTTCAGGTGAACTTTTTTCCATGTGTTTTCGGCCTTCATTCCATCTCCACGCCACAGTGTGTCATCGTCCTGTATTTATGTTTCTATCTCTTTGTTTCAATTTCTATTATATGTTATTATGATTATATATATAATATATCCTCACACCTTCGAATACACTTGATGTTCCAAGGACGTGACGACATCACACCGCCGACGAGTAGCCTCAAGCCCCCCATTACCTGTCCGATTTCCTAGCATGTCCCCCCGAAGATGGTCTCCTAATTCATACGAAAAGTCGTTTTTGGAAGTTTTATTCCATTTTAATTGGCATTCCTTTTTTCCAAAACATTCCTCGGCTCCAAGGTAAATGGCTTTATTGTGGAGGACTTCACTTCTCACACCCTTAACGGGTCATATGTTGTCTTTAGTTCGTTGCGTGTTACGCGTTTCAAACTAATGATAGAATCTTGAAATTTTCGGAGTTTACACACTCGATCCAGTTGCCCAACATCTTTACATCGAATATTAAAATTCTACATCTGATTTTGAGATAATTATAGTGTCGAATTCCATGCACAGGGAAATGTTTTCTAGACTCAACCTTATTCGCGCTGGCAATTTAAAGATAGCGGCGTAACTAGCAAGAGTTAATTTTTTGAAACCGCATTCTTTACAGGTAATTTGCCTCATTCCTGCCGTTACTTCACACCCACTAGACCGCACTTAGAATACCCAGCAAGTACTTGGGATTGAGCGCAGAAGTATTTGATACTAGAACAAACCGAATACAAAGGAAATCGGCGCGATTCGCCATAACCTCCAACAATCGAACAGTTAGCTTTACATTGCTTAAATACGGATTAGGCTGGGAACCGGTAGACACACAAGGCAATGTCCCACGCTCGCATTTCTTACGAAATTAAGAATAGATATCTTTCAGGAGACGGAGGACATCATCATATCAAAAGCCTAACAAATTTCTTAAACTTCGAACTAACTCTTATTTTTTTAGATTTTCTAACTCGAAACTTTTAACTTTGAAAAGCAATGCGGCGAAATAAAATTTTACGTTTGAAGCAACATTACGAGGTCAATAGAATTAAATTATAAAAGACTGTTTACATCAAACAAATCATACAACCTTTTCTAATGAGTGTAACAGATTTAATTAAAATCGCAAAATATAAAGTAAACTTTGTTGTGTTCCATCTATCATATCAGTATTTCACAAAGAAAACTCGCACTAGATTTTAAAATCGCAAACCTATTTAAATGCCTAAAATTAGAGATGAAATTTGATACACGATTAATGGGAAGGTATGTATATTTACAGGGTCGACCAAAACGATAAAATGAGTGATTTTTAGCCAACCAGATGGGTATACGAACTAGTTTTTCACTTAAACAATGAAGAACTTTCATAACTGCTTGGCCGACGTCAAATCTCCTTGCATACCACATCTTCATTTTTTTGCATATTGACAGGTTAACGGCACTGTTTGGTGCCCAACACGTGCCGCCACCCTCAAATTTAGGCGGCTTCCGGGGTAGTATGTTGATGTACAACGCATCCACGGGCCGCCTACACTTCTTCCCAACAGGCCCGCACTTTGCACTCCCGTCCACCACGGAAGAGCCCAACCGGTTTCCAACAACACGGCGGGTTTCATAAAAGAGGGCAGAGGAAGGTATGAGATCAGCGGAGGATCTATAATGGAATATCACGGGACGGGACAAACACGGTGCGCCAATACGAGCTCAACCGATCCGACCGAACCAGAGCGGCGGGATGAAAAATAAAAGAAACAAAAGAAGAGAAGCCGAAAGTTTGCGTACGTGAATAACGGTTTTCGAATGGGTCAAAGCAATTACATCCCTTTTGAGCATGCCAAAGAGGCAGGAATGAATCGAGCTCAAACCTTAACACTCGCATAAAGGAGAAACGAGCAGCCGAAATATGTCTACGGCAGCCGAGCTACCCCGCAGCGACGCCGGGCCGGTACGGAGAAAATGAACCATGAACATAGAATGTGGGCGACCGTGAATATTATACTACAGGTTTCTCCAGACAATTACTTGGTTTGCTGTCAACAATGGTTGTCATCCACCGCGCATTAAAATGGACTTAATATTCGCCACTTGCGTCGCTGACGCCATGAGCGATCCAAATTGAACCCGCAAATAAACTATAACTACGACTGTTGAACAAACTGTATAATCCTGATGATATACCACACCTATTTATAAATACTGGGAATACGTAAATGTATCAATATCTAGCTGATCCAATGGATCTCCAGATCTAAAGTATATCAAAGAACATATAAGTAAATGATCAGTTAATAAAGACGAAGAAGTAGAAGAAGTCTATAAAGATGCAACGGAAATAATCAAACTGTTAAGAGAATTGTAACCATTTTAGGACCTGACAACGCAACAATCGAAGATACTGACAAGGATCACCTACGGAAGAATAGTACGAAGAGCAGAAGAGTAGCTGAATGAGGACCTATTCGGATTCAGAAAAGTCAGAGGCACAAGGGAAGCAATATTGGCCCTTAGACTGCTCAGAGAGAATGGAATGGGGAATAGTTAGGCCACGTTCGTTACGTTTATTGACTTAGAGATGGCGCTTAACAACATGGATTAGAATAAAACGATAGGAATCCTGAAACAAATTGGAGTTTTTTTAGAATGGAAGGAGAATCATTCAAAGTTTATTCAAAATTCAAGTAGCGGCGGTAAAACCAGGACCCGGCTGTGAAGAAGCAGGCTTGGCTCTGAGTCTAATGGGTCGATAATCGTCCTCAAATGCTCATTAAATCAACGCTCAAGAGACGTCATGACGGGCAATTGTCTCGAATTAGAACGAATTGTTCACTGACTTCTGACGAGATACTGGAGTAGAAGGTAGGACGTCGGCTTTTTGTTTACGAAGATTTGAAAGAAAAAAAAACAAATGGATAAATTAATAATTGGCTCGGAGAACACGTACTGATATCTGAATATTATGAATAGGCAGATCGTTCCAGTATTTCGTGGCTCTCTCCAAGTCAGTCAGTGATTTCAAACGAAGGGTACTTTGCCAATCAGATATTTTTCGTATATTTTTACTAATTGTAAGTTAAAACATATAATTTGAGAAATACTTGATAAGCATATGTGAGTCTAAGGTGGGTATCAAGGCACACTCCTCCGATCTACAGGCGGCGTAAAAGTATCATTGAAATCCAAACCATTTACCATTAATTGTACACTTATATCCTAAAAACCCAATATCAGAAACCGGAAAAAGCAGTATTTTCTAAATTATAGATTGCTACTTCTCACGCTTTCTTGTGGCACGTCGCATTGGAGAAAAATAGAAGGAATTTTTATTTTATATACATTTAGACGTGACCTTTATAGAAGAGACTATTTATAGGGGTGGAGAACCATTGGTGCTCTTGGAATCCACGTGAAAAATCCAAAGCAAGCCCATGAGAAATGGCCTTGTAACATATTGCCGTGAAAATGAATACGTTCTGTATTTTAATGGACAAAGCCTATATAATTTGATCCTGAAGATCACATTCAAAATGAGAGTCATAGGTGACGCTCCGAGAAAAAACAGGAAATCACATTGTGCCGCAAGAGATTTCGTTATCCGCGAGGAACCAACCGCAAGTCTTCCACGGACGGGTTTACCGGATAAAATATTTTTTTTCAAGATACTAATGCATGGCATTACTAACCGAATATATCTACAGCACGGGACAGCAGCACAGCGTGACTTATAAAGGGAGAATATTGTCAAAGGAAGTCGGACGAAACATGAAAACAAAGCAGCCCAAAAGATAGCGGGTATTCAAGATAACGACGTGCATATTCAAATCTTGGTTGAGATTTACTACGATTTTCCTGAAATAATCGCTGTTGTTATTGTTAAAAGAATTATTAAAGGCACATACCATATTTACGGAAAGGCAAAATCATAAATGAAAAGCATCATAAAAATAACCCCAACACTGGTCCTTACCACAGGGGTGCCTATATTCCACCTTGTAAAAACTAATGCTTAAGTAAGCTGCTATAATTTCATGTGCCATAATGTGGAATAAAATATATATATTATTATAAATAGGCCAACAGAACTAAAATTTTCCATATATTACGCCCTCTCACTTGTGCCCTAAGGAATCACCTTTGGGACAGAACTTTGAAGATATTTCAAGCATTATACTTGGAACATTTATTCGTTATGATACCAGCAGGGAAAAATACGAAATATGCTTTTATAGCAACAACCAGAGAAAGTTAAAATAGGAAATTATGCCAAAAAATACCGAAGAAAAAGACGTGGAAATGCAACTAACTATCATTATTCTCGAATGGACGCCTATTCATTGTTTTAAACACGAAGACTGGTACAAGTAATTCAAAACACATTTGTGACTAATGGCCTAAGATTTCGATTAATATTTATGTAATCGAGAACATTCACCCAAAACAAAATGCCGCAAAACCGATAAGTGAAAAAAAGTATAGGTCATATACATACGTCACGTAAAAATCGGTACATACAGAGCCTTATACTTAAGTCTGTAGTTTACATACATATAATTTAATGGAGTACCAAAGCGCCGAACGGGAGACTATTTTTAAATTAGACAAATATCATTGTTCTACGATAATAATTTAGGAAGAGTTATTAGGAATTCTATGACAAAAGGGACTTTGTCTCTGGAAAAAATGGAAATAATTGAAATAGCGCATTAATTTTACAAGTTACTTTCGGATAACGGCATCGGGGTATTTAGCAAGGGGATAATACAGGCCCATAACGAAATTACGATCAAAATCTGAAACCCCAAGTGAAAACCGTTTGTTTAATTTTGGTGAAATGACCCATACATAAATATCTCACGGCCGAATGGAGACTCAACACACAACTACATTATATGTATATACATCTCAATCACTCATTCAGTGCTTCAATCCGAAGCTTGGTTTGGATAGGCGAGGGTTAATCTCACCCCATACTAATCTACAGGAACGACCATTAGTCAAATTCTGTTAATCGGACCTGCTCCTTTATTGGGGCCACCCTAAAACTAAAGAATTTTTGTTTTGGTCATGAGTAAAGTCTTTCACCAGGATACGAACCCCGGAAAATTCGATAGACAGCCGAAGGTTCCATTCTCCTGTCACCGCGTTTCCTTACAGCTAAACGACAACATATCGATCCTCAACAAAGGTAAAAATCGTAAACATTTTTTTTTTACGCTTATCAGTTGCATGAAGGATGAATAAGCCCCATAGAAATCAAAACATAAGCAATCGAAGACATAAGACTGATGATAACGTTTATCAGCACGAATATAAAAATCTCACTGTTTGCCCACGTTATCAAAGGATTAGTTGGAATCTTAGCCCCATACGAATTGCCCTTATCGTCGACGATAATATCGATGAAAACGCATCGCACGTCAATCGACATTGAATCCGAAAACAGGAGGAGGAAAAAAAAAAGAACCCGGACTCATTTTCGTGCTTCCTTGTAACATTCTTCGATCAAGTTAAAGCCTAAAAAAGAAACGACACCACATCCACAGCACGTTCAAAAGACGGAGAATCAATCATTTGGTTTCCTCTCTGTTTCCAAGAAAAATAACTGGTGTCATCTCAAATCGGCACTCATTACGATTGAGTAACCACACGAGTTGAAGCTCTTCAATTGACATGGTCTCAGAGCAGATAGTAAATAAAATGATTAAAGCTCAAACCCATACTAAAAAAATTTCAGTACGGCGACATGAGAAAAAAGGCAAGATGGAAGGAGGAAAAAAACGCAACCATTTCCAAAATACATCTTCCTTATCAGCGACTGAATACGGATACGGATGAATACCTATAGAGCCAAATTACTGGTCAGATGGCGAAAACGACCATTAGAACGACACCAACATCGACACGGTTTATAATTTCAATTAACATCTTTCAACGGGAGGAAATCGGACAATAAGATATTATAGTGTTTTAGCTAGCGAGGGTAGGGCAAGCATAGGATTTTCAAGCGGTACAAATCTCCCCGAAACATTTAACAGATTAAGTACTACGTACATCTCCCGCCGAATTAATCCCACCTGAAATGCATTCTCATCCCATTAGATCGCCTTCCCGATTTTTTTCTGGCTACGATTTTACGTTATACAGTTAATAAAAAGGAATTGCATGCATGCGGACATTAAAAAATACACGCTTATTATAGCGTTGATAGCAACACTAGTACAGGGCAGTGGCGTACCAAGCTCTTTGGTACCCAGGACTGCTTAGATGGTAGTGGTACCCTAAAACTATAAGGTCCATTACTTTATGATTTTTTCAGATTTTTTTCAATTTTCTTTTGTCCTCATAAGAAAAAATGAGTAAGAACACCAACATTCATCAACAGATAACACTGGTAATAAGTGACATGACCAATATCGGTCAGATAGTAATTTGCAAGAATGTGATATGGCCTGAAATAGGTACGGGAATTATATTTCGCTCCAAAATGTCGCCGTAAAAATGAGAGTAACTGCTTTTGACGGAATACAAAAATGCTCGCTTGGCTTAACTTCTGGGCCTTGGCCAACACGGAAATAGAGAAAAATCATCTTTTTGCCAAGTTCCTGAGTAAATAATCCTCACTCAAGTCCCACTTTAAAAAAAAAATATCAACCGCAATGGTTACCTTAGTTGTACCTAACCATTAGCAAAGTGTTCACGTATTTGACTCGTAGCGAAACTATTTGCTTCTAAAAGCAAGAGAAAAACGAGAATGGGAGCGTAGGTAAAAGAAGTACATATATAATTCACACATTTTTCATTCCGCTTAAAAAATCAGATAAACGGGAAAGAAATGAAACAACGACCGTTTATCTTTAAATAACTAATAAAAATTCATTGTTACAGATGCTAAACGCAAAATATTAATTTAAAAACGACGAAATTCTAAATTTTGCACCGGGCTGAACTTAATAAGTGAATATTACACTTCCTTTGAAATTATTCTGAGTTTTGCACAATCCTTCGTGCCAATATTATTAAAAACTATCGGCCTTTCTCAATGCTTTCAACCATGTCAAAAGTTTTGGAAAAGCTTGTTAAGCACCGGCAGCTTACCTTTCTTAATTCGGGCAACTATTTTAGAGTTAATCAGTACGGGTTAAGACGCAATATGGGAACTGAAGATGCCTTGACAAAATTTATGACTAATATATAGAACGAAATAAATGCAAATACATGTACTGGAGAATTATTTATTGGTATAAAGATGGCCTTTGATACGCTGGACCACGGCATTTTATTACAAAAGATGCATGATGCTGGTATCCGTGGTGTAACATCAAATTGGTTTAAATCCTATTTGTCTGAACGTACTCAGTGTGTTAGAGTGGGCCTAAAGTATAGTGAATTTAAAATAGTGGACACTATTGTACCTCAGGGTTCTGTACTAGTACCAATATTATTCCTAATGTATATAAATGATTTGTGTAATTTTAAATTTAATGATCTTTTAACAGCTTTTGCTGACGATGTCGCCTAAGTTACAGTGGTTACGACCAAATAAGCATTGAAAATGACGTTCAAAATGACTTGTACTTCATACGTAAGTGGTTTGATTACAATAGGCTTGAAGTAAGTGAAAAAACCAAATTTATGTTTTTTGATCCTAGCAACTGTTATGCAGTCAATCTTAAATTATATTACCATAATATAGACTGCCTAAAGCAGAACTTTAGTTGCCTAATAATTAAGCAGGTCAGCAGAATTAAATATTTAGGAGTAACATATCATAAATACTTGAAATGGTATCATCATGTAAATGATTTAGTAAGATTCTTACGATATTATGTATCGCAGCTTTAATTTATTCGACATAAGTGCCCTAACTATTTTCAAGTAATATTTTACAACGCTTTGGTTGGCACTCAGTTAAGTTACGGTGTGATATGCTGGGGTGGGGCCCACAAAACGACATTGAATCCTGCAGTGGTACTTCGAAAACAGTTAATTAGAACAATTGCCAATAAAAATCGTTTTTAGCCGTCTCACCCCCTATTTGTTAGTCTTAAGTTATCGCCATTAAGGTACTTGTTTGTTTATAAAACTTTAAAGTTATTTTTTTTCGAAGTGGTTGTTTTCTAGCAACTTCTGGAACCGAGCATGATTATAACTTACGTAGGAATGTTAATTTTCTAGCTCCAAGAGAATTTGAAATCAAAGGGTAGTAAGGGTGTACATGAATTAAAAATGTTGCGCTTTTACCAGTTGTCTGTGTACCGATTTGGATTAATTGAACTTCCTCGCCCTCAACAACCGAAGCTACATTAAAAATTTGCAAAACAAAAATTACTAACCCTTACGATTCCGAGGATTCACTTTAATTTTACTGTGACCACAATCCGTTATTTTAATAGCCTTTTTCATCATAGTCCAGATAAAAACCGTGAGGACAAAACAAGAGTAAATGTGACAATAAGGGAACTTCATTCATCTTTATTTTCATGAAAAGTCACATTAAAAATCTATGCTTACTACGAAATACACCAAATAAATGTGAGTTATCTTAAATTTAATGCACAATTTAAGATTGTAGGATGTATTATAACTCCATGAAGAAGACGGAATAACTGAAAAGGTCACATCATGAGGCATTATAATCAGACACAGACTATTGCTGGCAAAGGAAGGTAATTCAAATTAGTATTGAAGGACAAGTATCAAAGATGTAAAAGAGAAGGCTTAGCTAATAGGAGAACAGAGATATGTGTCAAACCAATCTTAGGATAGTCAACTTAAGATGAGGACGATGTATTTCCCTCACACTGTGAGTGTTGATAATTGTTACGACTATCCTACACTTTTGATCTGGAGTGTAGCGCTCTACGGTGCGGAAACGTGGAAACTGAGGAAAGAAGAGGAGAGAAGATTGGAGGCATTCGAGATGTGGGTATGGAGAAGAATGGAGAGGGTGAAATGGACGGAGAGGAAAAGGCATGACGAAGTGCTGGACATGGTGGGTGAGGAGAGGCAGCTTTTAAATGAGATACGGAAGAGACAAGGTATGGATGGAGTTAGTGCTTAGCAGGGAGAGGATATTGAAAATGGTGTTAGAGGGTAGAATGTTAGGGAAACGAGGGAGGGGAAGGAAAAGAATAGGATTTTTAGATAGATTGAAAGGGAGTAGGCGTTACAGTGAATTAAAGAAGGCAGTGCTGGAAGGAAAGGGAAGCTCGCAGTACACTTCTTGAATACTCCATGGAAACCTACCTTAATCGGTAGAACACTGTGATAATAATAACCTACACTTGAGTACGATGCACACTAGTTTGCTAAGTAAGGCCCTCCATATTTCAATCAATACACAATTAGATTTAGTGCCTTTAAATATAAAATTCCAAAACTGACTGAAACTGCTTCCGTCAAAATTTAAAACCAAACCATATTTAAACTTTAGGATAATGAAATCGCGCACACACATCATAATTAAATTTCAATGTAATAACATGAGAGCTTATCCAAATGGCAAATGCAAGGATTAAACTCACCACTGTCAATTCCAACACAAACAGCCATAGCCGAAGGAAAATGGTCACTTACCTAAAAAAAGAAAGAATATACAATTAGGAAAACCATTCATTTTTCCTTTGAAGTAAAAATATGAAGCACATTACACAAGGGAAATCCAAAACCACTGGGAACATTTTGCTGATTCATTAGCATTAAATACACATTAATGTATGTGGTTGCAATCGATGAAAACATGACCATTAAACGTTAATTAGGCTATCGCTGTCACGGTTATCACTGGGACATAGGCTATGTAGAAATCATTATACTGTCTCAACACAAAAAAACCAGCATTTTCGTCGAAATTTTCAATTTTACAATCTGAAGTATAAACAAAATGAAAAGGAGAAAAACTTAACTTCTAGACCAAAACTTCAGTACCGAACTGGGAAATCATCCATGTGCTACTGAAAGCGCTTGATAACATAAAATGATCGTTAGTTTTAGATTTCGCCTGGAACAAGTATTACACTGGGCTTAAGATAACAACTCCTACGAGAGAAATAAATCATTTCCCACCCGACACTACAAGCCATATGGTGCAACTCAATACGGCGCGGATACATCAATGACCACATTTAATCATAAGCGAGTGATAAAAAAGATAATATAACTCAACCAGTAGAATTCGATTTAGTAAGGTCTTCATGACACACAAAACGAAAATCACATAAATCACCTCCATTACCATTCCCATGGCGAATTTTCTTCTTCAACTTGGAATTACGACCTATTATTATTATTTCTTCTATCACATAAGGTACATAGTAGTACACGTTTAATCTATATCGTGTTCTGCCTTCCCTTCATCCACTGTCACAATTTCCACTCTCCACCCACCACGCATAGGAGTATAAAGACCCCGAGTCACCGGAAACTTTTAAAATTTAGGTAATTTTTTTGCAAATCGAGTATTTTCGAAAATTTAAGCATTACCTCTTGTCCACTTATTATTTTCTTAAATGAGTAGGTGCTCTCCTTGCATTAAAATGCGAAGGAGCACAGGCCAAATACCTGCGACAGCATATACAAAATAACCAAAACAGGTAATCAAGTATTCAGAGGGAGATTAAAGCAAGACTAAATTTATTATTCGTTAATATTGACTACAGCGCGTCAAAAACGTACCATAGAAAGACAATACAACATATTAGGGTCAATAAAACATCTTAAGCTTCCAAAACATTTTAACAAGAATTAAACGTGCTTACAGCCGTATCTCGTAACTTACTAAAATCGTAACAGAAAAAAATTTTTTAAGTAGACGTTTTAAATGTTTTGTGCACTCTAGCCACTACTTGGAGGAGGAGAAGTGGACGGAGATGAGGAGGAATTACGAAGTGCTGAACAAGCAGGAGAAGCAGGTTCCAGATGAGATACAGAGAAGACAGAAGGTTTGGATGAAACGAGTAGAGTGGGGAAGGGAATACTGAAAACACTATCAGAGGGAAGATTCGCCAAGAATGCGGGGCGAAGGCGGGGAAGGAAGTGAATAGGACTTTAAGATAGGATGAAAGGGAGCTCTATATTGTGAATTATGAGAGAAACCCAAGCTGGGAGGGAAGATCGGCAAAATGCTCCATGTAAGCCTAACCTGGCTGGTAAAATACTTTAAAAATAACCTATCTCTGCAAGAACTCGATTTCATATATTTATTTTTTAACATAAGCCCAAAAAATTAAGTCAAAATTTTTTTCTTGTCTATATTATTCATAAGGGAATACACAATAGCGAGCAGGTAGGCTCACAGGCGTTCGCCTGTGCCATGCAATTAAGCGAACGACGAGCAGCGTTCCGAAGAGCCCACCCTCGCAGAAGGTGGCAACAATTAAACTCGTGCCGCGCCTTAACATCCACACGGGCGGACAAAAAACTATCGAGACAAAAGAAGGAGCCATTGCGAGCGAAAAAAAAAACATTGATGAGAAACAACGACAGTGGCTTACAAATGGAAGCACAGATAATGAGAAACGACGCTGCATATTAGAGTGGATACGGAGGGAGTGAGAGGGTGGGGGCGTACGTGATCGATATTATAAGCACGCGCGGATGAAAAAAAAACTGAGAGGCGTGGAAAGACGGGGGTGCAATTATTCCCGAGGAAGAGACCGCAGAAAGAAATGAATCACGGAAAAAATCCATAATTTCATTCTCTAAGCTGGTCTATTTGAGATGACAGTCGCAAGCAATACAAAAAGAAAGCTAGAAAACTTTCCGCGGGTACGCCACTACGCAAGGCTTTAGAACAAGGGTCTTCAACCCGCGGTCCCCGGGCCACATGCGGCCCCTATGGGATATAAAAATTCTATCGCGCCACACAATCCTCCACATTATTTCTAAAGTAAAGTTACCTTTTTCTCAACTTATACGCAACCAAACACTACAAATGAGGTACCAAAATGCACAGAATTTATAAGAGAACATGCGACGGCATATCTTACTTCCTAAATATTGCTATTGTTTCCTAAAATTGGTTTCTAAATAATTTAAAAAAAAAACAAAAAAAGGTAAATATTCCTGACGTTAACGGCGCACAAACTGATACATTTGTTCATTTGCAACAATATCTCGCATTCTTTAAATAACTTTTATCAAAATGCGGCTGATTCCACATTCAAGTCTCCTGTTGATACGTAAGTATGAGTCATCATGTGCGTTTAACAGAGGATAGTGTAATTACTTCCAATGTTGTTTTTAAAGAGGTCCTCTGACCTCAATTTATACATGAACATTCCAATTAAATTTTTACATAAGACCCCGCCTTTTTTTCTACATTTTAAATTAGAAACGCTCCTATCCCTCTGTGGACCTGCATTGAAAAGAGCGGGGGAAGCCCGCTGGGAGCGGGCGCAGCACGCTCGTATAACAAATATGTATAGACACACTAGTCAAACATAAACAATGTCAAAATCGCATTGACTGATTGAACTATGAAATCAATAAATATTATTGCACTTCGAAATTATGTTTTATCTTATTGATGTGGTAGCAAAGTGAAGTAGAGCATTATATCCATCTGGACGACGTGGAATCGATTTTTGAACCGTGCATTAAAAAAAGTTAAAGACCCCTGCTTCAGAAGGACAGCATTTGGATAAGCAACTTACACATCATGGTCAGCAGCGGCGGATCAAGAATAGGGTCAAGAGGAGGGGGAATAGGGCTCTCCCCGCCTGTAAATATTCTACAACTGAACAAAAAAAAATTAAAAATTCCCTAGTTCCTCTCTGGATCCGCCACTGGTTATCAGGTACGGTATCATATCTGCGCAAACACTAAAACTAAACATAATAATTTTTCAGTTATTACCAAATGAATCTAAATCTACATACCACCCCGCAAGCCGCCTCAATATTTGAGTGGCGGGGAGCGACCATGCCTACGTGATGAACAGCTACGATAAATAATGGGCATGTTCAGATAGTCAGGTAAATATCTATTACGGGCAAAAGTACAATTTATGGAAAAGTGTTTAAGTAATTTACTCATCTTGCACCTGCATGTGTGTTATTGAGGAATAGGTCGTTTTCTATATCATGGAGCAATATAAATGACAGACATGTCATCAACTAGGGGATTGAATCCGAAGTTTGCTCAGGATAGTTGACGGTAAACCTCACCCAAGACCAATCCACAAACCTAGGAATGTTACACAATTTTAATGAAGCCAGTTAGTGTACTTGGAACGCCTCTCGCAGCCCGACTTGAACCGAACTTCAACCTCATTTGAACCAGAAGCCCTCTGATCAGTACCCAAAATTTCAACTCATAATTCCACAATGCAACTGCGTTGCGAATAAGTTTGGAGAAAAATGCTCCAGAGATAAATCAAGTGCTTTTAATCACGAAGATTGTAATTATGCGGAACGTAGGATAACAAGTGAAAGGTGGTTTTCCGTTTCAGTGACAAGCATTAATGAGACTCCCATAAGACGGGTATTTTTTCCCTCCGGGTTGAGATAACCTGTTGCAGGCAAAATCTTGGAACGATGCTAATTTCAGCTAGAATGGCGAAAGTGAAAAGGCTGTCACTCGGTGTATCACGTCAATCTTCAAGATACGCTGAGACGGCGACTCCCATCAGAGAGCGCGCCTTGACCTCGCAAGCGCTAGAAGATCTTCTTTCAGATTCCTCTACAATGCGACTGCGGTACTACCATTTCCAATCCATGAAAAATTTGGCCAAAATCATCGCAAAACCTAGATCACGCAAGCTCCTCAACAAAACTAACATTTGCACAATAGGGTAGTTTCCTTCATCAAAGAAAACGAGATGCATTGATTGCGATTCCTTACCCACCATTAGTACATTCATAATATACAAATTATTTGGTTTTAGAAATTCCAGTTTAGAAAAATGGCAATGGTCAATTTTAACCGCATTTGAAAAAGGTCAGATTGGCGCCCATGCGATGCCACTCAACGTGACGTCACAGGGACCTACTTTCTATACGAGTAGATAGGAGTTTTACATCGTCTGAGATTACCAACGCATGCATTAGGCACAGTGCTCAGGGAAACATCTTTTTTTTTTGGAAACATCTTAAGAATCACCTATTAATGTTGCCTATGTTCGGAAAGTTTCCTTATTTAAGCCATGCGCTACCTGCTAGCAGCCTACATCATAGCAGCGCACACATCCTCGCCCCAAGGTCACCTCACTTTGCGGCAGCGGGAACCAGAACGACGTCACGCGGGATTTTCCCAGCATTCATACTTAGCCGTCGCGTTTTCGCGAGCTTGCAAATTTTCACTTTTCATATTATCGCGAAAAATATATATCGTCATTTAAAAATCTAAAAGCGTGAAATACGTACTTCAAGGGTAATAATCTTTCCATTTAGGCAATAAAAAAATAATAGAAAACCGCCCTATTCATTACTTGCCTGGACATGCATATATTCTAGCATATGCCTTCCAATTCCACAGCTGAACGACTCTCCCGATCCGATAGAAAAGAAAGCTTCATTTCACCACTCACGGATCTATGAAATTCTCAGACAATACATAATCAGAGTTTACCTTCCGTTGCCGACTAGCAGGGGAACAATACCCTTCTTTATAACCTTTCATCCCTTTTCAGGCAACCACCAACTTCTCTCTCCCTCATTATTAAAAACCAAGCATCCACGAAAATTCACATTAAAAATTTCGAGAAGTGAACCCAAGTCACATGCTTGAAAACGAAGTGAAATACTGTTTAGAGGACCCTTAAGGGATTGGAGGAGAGATGCGAGAGGCAATATCATCAACATTCAACAATAAATGATAATATCCTGTTCTTTTATAGAAAAAAAATCTATAAAACGGCATAATGTATTTTCAGAATTATATTTCATACACTTTCATATAATTTGAGAGTACATACGTTCCTCAAAGTTTAATACAGATAAACCATTAACATAGAACAGAGATAGGACTTTCATAAGAAAACAAACAACTTCCGCTCAATCGATCATATTTTTCTCTTTTCCCGTCAAATCACTCGTTTATCATGCACACAATGTACTTGATATTTAGAGGATGACGATAGCGGATACTTGTGGATTTCAAATGTAATAAATGTTTGTCCTGGTTATAAGTCATAGTTTTCATATTGAGGTACAACTACTTGGCTACAGGGGCAATGTATCCTAAAATTTTCAGTTTAATACGTCAGGTAACAGGACTGGTCGAGCGGAATTAAAACGTCCTGTAAACAAGGTGGCCTTAACCGGTGGTGATTTACTTCATACCTTACATAGGATATACCCCTCACAACTTAATAAGAACAGCAAATTTACTTCTCATGAAATCCAGGCAAATATTTCCCGTGTGATTTGACTTGCGTTAAAAGTTTCTAACTCATTTTTATCAAGATATATATCTTCTATTGGAATGTCTAACCCAACACCGTGTCCATACCGTACTTTCGTGGCACATTGAGGGCGGCAGGTATGCCCAAACGAATCTTTTAGTCCGTCATCTGTACATTTCACACACACACACAATGCACTTGATTATCACAGTCGATGCAGCGTCCAAACGAAACTGAATGTGATGAGAGTTAATATATTCCTAACCAACATAATAATCTGAAAAAACAACAATTTTTTTGAACGATCACATTGCTTGGTCTTTGGGGGAAGGACCTCTGAAAGTAGGAGGAGAAAGCGGGATGCGAGGGTGAGTAGGAAACGGAGTAAAAGGGCGGAGAGGATAAAAGTCGATGGTGCGGGGTGTCGACTATCGGAAGCACATAGGGAGGGAGGGAGAGGGCGTCGGGGCTCGGCGCGCCATCAGCTTAATGAAAACACCTTCCTCGACCGTCCACACACCCTTCGTCGGAGGTTCCCCCCACACAGCTCGGCGGGAAGCGCCCTCTCTCTCTCCGCGGAGACCCCCTGAGCCACTCTCCGAAGACGCTTCCCCGGAGGCAGGCAGCCAGCCCCCGGGCGCGGAGTAATGACCCTGTCCAACAAGGGAGCAGGATGCGGTGGCAGGGTAAGGGAGGGTGGCCCCCAGAGGGGCCTCCGAGAAAAGGGTGCACGAGAGCACCCTGGGGAGAGAGTGAAGTCGTGAATTCATTTAGGAGCACGAAGAACATTGGAGATTTTTCATCCACGCATACGATGAAGAGATGGGCTAGAGAACAAATATTTCGCTGCATCGGTCGGGCAAGGAAAAGCTCTAACTGCGCAAGTTAAGAACGGGTTCGTCAATGATTTTCGTTTGAATATGTTTGCCGTTCTCTCTCGTGACCGGAAAACTTTCTGTTCTGCGTTTCATTAATATGAGACGTTATGTACCAATTAAGTAGTTCCATACTGAATCCATCGTTGTTACAATCATTCCTGCCCATATTCCCACCATAAATTTCATTTTAAAATTCGATTTAATATACAATAAACTTTGTAGCAACGGCTTTTTCCCTTTCTTCCTCCTCCAACAGTGTGAAGGTTTTCCTTAATGAAGAAAATTAATTGGGCAGCTTGGTATAGTTTTATTTGTGAAATAATAAGGTCACATTTGTTATTATTTGATAAATAGTGCTTAAGTTTTAAAGCTAAACGCCTTAACCAATTCTTCATTAAAACAATAAGATATTGAGGACACTTAAGCCATCATGGAACACAAAATCAGTAGGAAACTTAGGAAGCCCATGTACCACGAAAATAAATTATTATCAAATCACCAAAAATCAATGGTTTGCGGTACATATGTATGGATAATAGCATTAGTTTTACTGATAATCACAGCCTGTTCCAATTCCTAAATAGAATTTTACTTCTTAAGTTACTTCTTCCTCACCCCCCCTCCGTCAGAACACCTCTAGAGTGAGGAAATTCCGAGTTCCGCCCGGAATTGCCTGTCCCGTCATTAATATTGTGGAGGTACTCATGCGTAAGCTTCGCACCACCCTAATTTATCCCTCCAGCCCCCGTTGGAATAAATGGGTTGAAATTTCCTGGGATCCGACCCAACGGACTCCCCGTCGCAGATGATGTCTCCTTCGCCACTGAATATTACGTTGCCTCCAAAAGAAAACTCCAAAGGCGAGAATTAGGACCTGAACGGGAATTAGTTCACAACAAAATATTACCCCGCAAGCCGTCTCAACAAGCGTGTGGCGGCGGATGTTAGGAAACCAGCCGTTATCAAAAACAAGATAAAAAATAAAAGGAAGAACTCGTACTAAACTCCACCTCGCCTTTATTCAAGTCCTTAATATTTTCGGGGGAAAAACGAACTCCAACACCTATCCGACTGGCAAAATATCTCTCTTAATTTACCGTTTCTGTCGGACCTAGATTAGATGTTCCATTGGTATTTTACCATTTGATAATACACAGAAACAAGATTCAGTCGTACGGGCCAATAGCGTAACATTCAATATAACGATTAAAAACTTTTAAGAACGGCCTCCCATCGCTAGGACTTATTAAAACTGACGCTTATCCTCCACCAGTGAAACTTACTAATAATGTCAAATCGGCCGTCCCTTTTACTTTTCTAATTTTCTCCCTTAGTAGAGATACCGGCTCCATGGAAATTCGGTTCATCGGCGAAATAAATACTTCATGTCCGTTACTCACCACCTTTTTCGAGCACAAAACACAGCAGTAATAACTTTATACCTTCTTTTAAGTTACTCTCGTCCTGTAATTCATCAACTCCAACCGTCTATATGCACCGTAAATCATAACCGTTTAGCCGATTATTAAAAAACAGCAATGGCGTGTAAACACAGGTATCGTATTCTCACAAAAATTACTAGCGATTCAAAACTCATTAGCATCTACCGTGAAAGAGAGAATAATAACGTAACTACAGCATAACATAGCTTGAATATTCTAGCCGTTATCTCCGCGTGCGTGTCGCTTTCTCCGTAGCGAATTCGTAGGAGCTTTCCATGGAGACCCTTAAATCCCTAGGGTTCTCGTGACAATGAACGGGGCACCATCAGAATTCGTCACGAACGTTTCTTGGGAGGATAGGCGAGGTGAAACACGTCCACGAGACGTGAACGGGACCACAATGGCTCGAAAGCCTTCCTCGCACATACCCTCCAAAAGAACTTCGCCTCATCCACGAACTTTCTTTTTCGGGACCGTTTTCATTTCGTTTTCTTCCATCGAAATCCTTTGAGTTAAAGTAACTCATTTACGGAGGGTCTCCATACCCGTCTACTCCATTCACCAGGCCCTGAGGGAGGTGAACTTGGACGTAAAAGACCAAAGAAAGTGCCTATAATGAGAAACTTACCGGTTTCTAAGCCGATCCAAGAAAATCATTTGATATTATTGACTACTAAAGGATATCCAGCCAAAAAAAAAGTCAAACATGAAATTTCATGCATAATTCCAGGTTTTTCAAGGAAATTTTACAAAACTCCAGGTTAATCTTACGTGAATACTTACGCAATGGATAATAATTTTAGAACACCCAAAACTACTTCAATACTTTTAAATGACATTATATTTATGTATTAAAAAGGGAAAGTAATAGGTTAGTTAGCGCATATTCTATTTAAAATTTGAATTTATTCAATGCAAGTGAAGACGCTGCTTCGACGTCATGAGTAGATGTTGACGTCACCTGGCATTCTATTCTTCATATTTTTTAAATCTTACTAGAGTCAAGAGTGTTTCTAGACATTTCGATTATGTTGTCTTGTCTGACATGCCTCGTTTCGATGCGGCTGTAAATATTTTAATAAGACACTGCACTCAATATTAAGACAAACACATATTAGGCCAGAAAATGGGCGTTGAACTGACAAAATTTTACATGAAGTAAATTTCAAATAAAAGATTTTGAAATTTCCGATTGGAGCTAAAATTCATGAATAATTCGTGCATAATTCCAGTGACTAAAAATTCACGCACAATTCCCGATTTTCCCGTTTACTGGACACCCTGTATCACCAAAAATGGATTGAGTCACGACACAAAGTTGAGCCTCGCGGGCGACTGGCACTCAGCAAACGTGGGCCCATGCTGTAGGCAACCTCATGACTCCGTTTTACCTTTGACGTTCGATGGATGCTGCGCCACGTTCAGAGAAAGACTCGGGAAGACACAAATTCACTCCCGTCCTCGGAGTAAAAACAAGTGAAAAAGCTAAAGCAGAAATTTTTGTGGCACCACAAAGAGGTGGCGAGGCTCAAATTGGGCAATTAAAAAAAAACGAACAACATTTTGCGTCGCACTATTACTGTTTACAATTTTCATAAATATATTCTACGGAGGCGAATGGGAGAGTGGAGGAGGAGGTGATAAACGAGACTTATAAATACACATACAAAAGAGAATAAACAGAATTAGCGGAATGCTGATTTTGCTTCTAAATCTACTTTTAAATTTATCAATGCATCCTCTCGAAATTACTAAATGGCTCGTGTGGAAAGGTGTAAGAAATACTTGTGGCAGAGCTGTCTAAAGGGCCTGTGATTCGTCAATCGTGTTGTAGGAAGACTTTCGGATTAAAAAGTAAAAGAGAGGTTTTATTTCGCGCTCGTTCGGCCACACCTTGGATGTGCAGCGAGCATCACCGGCGCAGAAATATCCAACCCGTGAATTTAATAAAATGCAAAGGAGAGCTGCGCGATTCGTCAAAAACTGCAGCGGGCTTCATGAAAGCGTTAAACAGATGTTAAAAGAAGAAGGCTGGGAGCGAATAAGGACTCGGGGGCTGCGCGCTAGGCTTTAAGTCCATGAGCAATTTAGAATAGACATCCGTCAGAGCGGCACGGAGAACATCACATTAGAGCCTCACTATATTTCCAGTTCCGACAGAAACGATTTATTAAGAAGGGTGCTTTTCCAAACGGATAGAAATGGGAATTCGTTTTCCCCCGAACTATATAGCACTTAAATAAATGCCAGGCGGAAGTAGGTACGCGCGTATTCCTTTTATGCGTTAACGGCTGGTGTCCTAGCATCCCCCGCCACACGCCTATTGAGACGGCTTCCGGGATAATAAATATATGCAGATTACCTCTTTATCATATTCAAAACATAAGGCAATATTCCGGTTGCTATAATTGATTTTTAAGTTTAGAACTGACAAAATCAGAAACCCAATACGCTTGAATGAAATTAACGCAGACACGACGCCAATGTCATTTGGAATGCATGCGTAAATCCTTAATCTTAAGATAAAATTTCACAGGTCACACAAACATGTAACAGCAGCTTATGAAGATAACACACAAATCCAAACGTGATTTCATTGAGAAATCGCTGCATGAGAGACCTCTTGACGAGAATACCTTTATCTCACTCAAATTTTAAGATCAAACTGATAGGAGGCAACAAATAAACGGGAAAACACAGCGAACAAGGACAGATAATGCACTTCAACAGGCTGCGCTTCTTGGACAAAAATTTTCACAACTCTTACGCATCAGAATCCCATATTTTCCCAAGAGAACGGTGGAAACCGGTTCATCCACCGTCGCGACGGCATTTAAGTGGAGTATTCGCATGGAACAAGACCAACACGTGCGGGCATAAGAGAGAGTAAAAGGTGATAAAATAAGTTGCACCTCCACCATCGAAGGAATAAATAGGCTGACGGCAAATCGTACAATATCAGCCTAAATACCAATTCAGCTCTTAGAACTTGAAAGACGGGTACGAAATTGGGCAAATATCGAAAAAAGAATTCCTACATTCCTGTAAGTACTCCCAAACCTTATCATGTACACAAACAGATACATCCCTTTCCGTACTTCATTACTGCTATGTTGCATTGCTATTAATGAAAATATTCCATTACCATCGGGAAAAATTGACGAATAAAATCGTATAGTTCTTCATGGAGCGTCGGTTTTTCCTCCGAAAAAAATCGCGCGGCATAAGTAGCTTTATCGTTAAACAGCTCGCACTCGCATGATAAAAGGGATATTCCGCGGTGGCATTTATGGCTGAGTGAAGTGATTACGTGAGGAACAATACCTTTGGCAAGAGTTGCGGCTCGCCCTTGAGGAATACAAATTGCGGCCATAAAAATCCTTCTCCAGTTTTAGACCGCCCGTTGGCTCTGTTGAACGCGCTGAAAACAAACCCGGAACACGTGATTTTGTTGACTCAATTGTTTCAACGTCGCGCTGGCCAGAATCCATTCCCATTTGTGGCAGACAATTTTTGGTAAGGAGAAAAGAAAACTTAGCAATACATTTAAAAAATACATTTGCATCGTTATACCGACATTGATAAACATCCATGAATATTCTGTGACTCTTTATGCGACCAGTTTTAAGACCGTCACACTCCTGCGTAGTGCTGGGCCGAGTAGTAACGCTGACGTCAAAACCTGAATATTATCTTGGACGCCTTACATTAGCCATGACTACGTGAATCATACTGAATATTCAACAATAAACCCGATATATTGTAACGACACAAGCTCACTCTATTTCCATCAAAAAAATAATTCTTTTTGGGATTCGATACGCCTCTTCTTCAAGAGGAAGAAAAGCAATTACCCTTTCCAATTTTGGTATGATTTTAGCCACCTCTTTCTCAGGGTAAATTAAAACAGCCATATACTGAAATACGTAAATTTGAATCGGTGGAGAGCTTAATAAAATGCTACTCATCCTACTAGGCGAGAAAACATAAAAATCTCTAACTGGTTAACATATATCACCCTTTTTACAGGTGCATACATCACTATGGTCATGAATGATAACCAATAAGTAATCAAGCTATTATAATCACAATAAAACCTAAAATTCTACTGATAATAAGCACAGCGAGATATTTTTCGCGGCGAATGTCGACCAGAGTTAGACTCAATTACATCCGATGACTGAGTATTCCAATCCCAATTCTATGCCGATAGTTCAGTGAAAGCGAAGAAAATTATTGCCACCATTATATTTCCCGCATAGCCCTTTCTCGACAAATTGTTCGCCAATCAGTGGACTACAATGGAAGTTGGATCATTCCAAATGAAACGGGAAAGGAGAACTAACTCCGAGGAGGAAAACACCAAAATTGCTCACCGCGAACGTGGAATGACGCTTTTCCATAGAACTTACCCAACCGCACACATTCCTCAGTTTTCCCTATCTGAAAAAGCACTGGTGAACATGAAACATATGGCTAACGTAATTTTAAATATCTCAAAGGCCTATGAGGTCGATTTTGTTTCTTCCATTGCTAGTTTCAAAGGCAGTTCTACGGGGGCTAAAACCTTAGGTGAAAAGCATAGCTACGGATCAATATAATATCCTTGCTCGTTGCGTAACGTTCGCGAACCGTACTTACTCTATTCAAAATACTCTTAGGCAAGAATGCATCAGTGCTTTTATTACGAGACACTGTCATTTTAGTAGTGCGGAAAAACATACCGAAAACATTTTTAATCGTAATAAAACATCCTCTCGATTAATTTCTGACCCCAGGATAAAAATAGCACCACAGCAACAAACAAAACGGTATGCCACAAGGCAAAAATGATTTCAATGTGGACTACACAATAGAATTTATCAAATTTTTTCACTATATACCGACAATGATTGAAAAAACGTCTAAAATGGGATCATATATTCCCGAATGTAGCTTTATATCCACAAAATACAGCATCTAGCGTAGTCAATTCATATCCACATACGTATCCTACGAGGATAGATTTAATTGTTTGCTATTCGTACCGTATTATTTTTCCATCTTTCAGAAAACTTCAATTTTTGATACATATGTACGAATTTTACGTAATTTAAGTAATTTCATGACCAGTCCGGATAATTGCCGTGAGCTGATGTTATAAAAAGTAAAAAACAGAAAATATATTTATTACTTGCAAATATTATTTATTCTCTGGGCTTCACGCTTGGATCAAAAAAATATGAGAAAAAACAACTTGGCTCAGAAAAAAAAGAAATATCATTAGAGTCGTTTTATTTTTTTAATCTTTCTGAAAAATTCAATTTTAGATGCATCACTAAGAATTTTACATAATTCAGATAATTGCATGTTTAGTCCGGATAATGGCATAGATTCGGGCTGTATGGCGGACAACCTCGCAAAAATGTCTGGCGACACCGCTGCAGCTTACAACGGCCCATTATACTACCTATATCATGTCTCCCTTGACTCTCTCCCTTGTGAGCTTATTACCCCCGCAATCCAAACGCCGTCAAATTGGCACACACACACATCGGCCGAGATGCCACATCCTTCCGACTCCCCGCCCACCTACTCTCCCGCGCTCGACTTCCTCCGCACCCGAAACCATAATTAACGCCACTCCGTTCGACTTCCTCCGGACTTCGGCTCTTTCCGCCATCCACAAGCCGCGCTCCCCCTTACCCAGTGTTAATGGCACCGCCACCAACACCCACCTCCAATGGCTATGAGCCATTCCAACCAACTGCAAGCCGAGTCTCATATTGTCGCAATTGAAGTTTCAAAGTAATCTAAGGGACATGTATCTTGCACATATGGAAGAGGATGTCTGTTTGAATGTCCGCTATGCATTTCCACGCGGCTGCACGGATCGCGACAAAAGTTAGAACGTAGATGCATTTCATACACTAAAACCCCGTGGTGCTACTTTCGGTTGTGACCGACGCGTCTTTCGCGTCGTTTTCTGATTACCATTTGTCACGTCAAGTCATACAACTTCTGCGGTTGTACATCCTGCAGGGTAGGCACACCAATTGATACAATGAATGAAATATCATAAAAATCTTCTATGATTATGAAATCCAAGCTTCCCACTTATGGTGATACTATCCTTTCCGATCAACGCCGGGTGGGCTGATAATATTTATTAAATACAATTAACTTCGTGAATTCCAAACATTTTGAAAACTTTAAACAACGTGATCGTACTATCCACTAATTTTTTAACAACACACAGCACATATTTCGATTGCTTTACAATCATCATCAGGCAATGTACTTGATGATGATTGCGAGGCAATCGAAACAAGTGTTGTGAGATGTTAAACAAAGTAAGTGGGCAACACGATATCTTCGTTCATCATTCGATATGTTGTCCCACGATATCTCTCCAGAAAAAAATGACTTTAAACAAAGGTCGTTTGCAACAAAGCTACAACAACAAACAATTCTTGCATTTAGAAATGAAAACATGACTCTACTCAAGTAAGGGTAAAATAAAACTAATATGCTCAATAAACTACAGTCTGCAAAATGCGAATACTGAAATATTTAATGCTTGTTTCTTGGTTATTCTCTTTCGTTTTCTATCATAACAGCTATGCCTAAGTTTTCGTTTTCGTGTATTTATCGCTCTTTTTGCTCAACCAAGTTCTTCTTTCCCGTAACTTTTTTTTCTCCAAGAGTGACAACTAGAGAATAATTCATATATATTCTATTCTACACATTTTATAGGATCGCCCCACAGCCATTATCCGGACTAAACGTTATACTACAACATTATATACAATTGGTAGAGATGCACACAAAATTGAAGTCTTCAGATAGATTTAAAAAATAATACGGCTAAAACTGAATTCCAACGCGTCGCCCTACTTTGACCGAAATTGAGAGGAAGCCTAGGGCGTCGACGAAAGGCTGCATTCCTTCCTTCCCCTATTCTGAGAATACTGCAGGCTAACGACTCCGATTCACAGTTTAAATTTCTTTCCGGCGTAGAGACGAAACGTGCACTGCGGCCGATGGCCAAACACCCCCGGAAGGCATGTCTCCTTGGATAAGGCCCGCTTCGCAGGGGAGCAATAGGAGGAGTGGTGCGTGACATTACTTGGGTGAAAGGTCCGTGCCGCAGTGCGGCGATAAGAGAGGCAAATAGCCAAAAATATTAAAAAAACGAACTCTGTACGAAGACACATCCTTCATAAAAACCCCCCTTTCGTGCCCCAAAAAAAATAACAATACTCAAAAGAAACATTTTCATTGATTCACTTAATTACCAACGAGATAAAAAACAATTTCAAACGAGCGTACAAAAACTGATGAGCTTTTAGCATCACGGAAAGTATCACGAAAACACTTACTGATAATAGCTGACCCCGAGATGGACTAATGACAGTTCGCAACGATTCTGTTTCGTTTGATATAGTAGAATGTGCGACGTGGTAAAGGTTATAACGGTGATCATACACATTAAGATTCATATAGGTAACAATTACCTCGGTAACAATTTTTTCATAATTCCACCAGAATTAAGGCATTCAGTTTGAGAATGAAACTTACTTTCACTTCTCCATTCCAGGTAGTAAATTCAATATTACAGACCTCAATTAGAACAACTAAAAGTACATGAATACTTACGGATGAGTCATGACTACATGAACACAGGGCACTATTAGGGATATCAGAAGAAACCGAAAATTTATGCACAATCAAAACTCGAATACGTGTGTTATTATTAAACTATTCCTATATTAATTTTTATATAAAGGCACAATTCCTTATACTCCACTACGCAATCAAATAGGAAAATTGATAATAATAATAGCAACCATGTCTAAAATTAAGCGTTTCTAAAGAAATAGCAGAGACAGAGGGAACACTGAGTCGCACCTGTTAAAAAGTGTCAAACCAGAAAAAAGGAAAGTCATCTTACAAAAGTGAAACGAAGGCTTAAAAGAGGAGAATCAAAGCGAACGCTTCCCGGAAAAAATGAGTCATTTTAAGTCTGCCTACCGCCTAGACGTCACGGTCGTTTGACCAATTGGCATAGTACAAACGATGTGGACAGAAAGCTTCATTGCCAGTCCTACGTAGTTAAAAGTAAAGATGAAATACTTTTAGTATTCGTCGAGAAAAAAGTGCTATTTCATTCATGAGCTTGCTCAGAAGGTATCATTCGCCGATAAAAATCGGATTAAGAGCACCAGAATTTGGGGGTTGAGGGCATGAATTTTTGGTTTGAAAAATATTAAGGTTATTTGAGTTTACCTTACTTGTATTTTCCTACGCGTAACGTCTTTTAAATTCAGTTACAGCAATACATAGATAGCAACTCTGAAGCTAGTATGATAAGGTCGCTACATATTTCAAATATTGATTGCTACATAAATATTAGGTACCCTTAACGATTTTACTCTACAAAAGTAACTTTTGAGTTTGGTTTTAATAATCATTTTTTATTTATCGGCAAGTATTGCTGGGAGAGTCTGAAGGAAATGTTATGCTTTAAATGAAAATTTTAAGGATGAAAGACCTTTTAAGGATAAAAGACCATTTTTTATCGACTGTACGTATAATAAGACAGCAATAAGAAATACTCATGGGAATAATATCTGCTTCATTTCTAGGCAATAACCCTTAAAACCGAAATAGGTAAAGTAACGGCAAAGGAAAAGGGAGGGCCAAAAATACACAGCGAATAGAACCAAACACGTCCCAGAAAAATTAAGCGGGTCATTTTAACAGTCCGCCTGCCGCCTGAAACGTCACGACTGCTTGACCAGCTGTCGGAGGTGACGGACGATTCGGCACCACTGCTATAAGAAAGCTTCATTCACCACACGAGGCCACTTTCCTCGTCCTACTTCTCATTCGCAAGAGCCACGAGCGAGCTTCCCGCGCGAAGACGCGACGAAAATACAGGACGCGCAATCAACTCCCATCTGTCAGCGATTCCGTTCAACTCCTCCTGACCGCGATAGCGAACAGTTTTTCCCACTCCCCCACACCACACCACGCAGCCTCCTTTCATTTCACCTTTCCTTTTCAGAAGCGATCTCGAATCTAAAGAGGCGCCAATCGATTGAGTCACGTTCATTCGACCGCGGAGCAAGGAAAAAAATACTCTTTTTACTTACATTTACAATCCATAACAGGTTTAGACATGGTTTGTCAGCGCTGTAGGCGAATGTTCTTTAACACATTTATCACGATCGGGTTTCTTTACCTTTGGGAAATTTTCGACCATTTCTTTGTATATCACGATAAGTAAAAATAGAACATCTGCCACGATTGGGTTATTCAATTTTTAGGGAAATGCCCACCACTTCTTAAAAGTTCATGATGATGTCAAACCTAGGACTGATGCACATGAATCTAGAACAAGTACAGCCAAAACTTAAACACAAAATATATGAAAGTACTTAATTCCGTTCGAAGGAATTCCAAAATCTCATAGTTTTGAAATAAGAGACGTTTCATCTCCTTCACGGGGAACCTCCACAATACAATAACCTACATTAAATTGAATCCGCCACGACAATTATACTTCAACGATGGATGGATAGAATACAAAACTAGATATATCCTCCTAAAATCACCCGAGCAAGGACCTAGCGACCACTGAAAAATCATATCAGATTCGGACCCTGACAAACAGAATGTGAAGTCAACAATTCAAGCATTCATCTTCTTTTCATTTCGGCCACCTTTCCTCATCATAATCGATCTCGAAAAATTACTACCATAATTCAAACTGGTAATAAATCTCACAACACATTCAACGTATTTAAACTCAGCGGTCTAGCTTTCACTTTCAACTGAGGACGAGATCTATAGTTGACTATAACAATATTCTTCCAGACACCAAACAAAACATTATGTATTTACAAAAACCTAACATGCATTCATTACAGAACACAGATTTAAGGCCAAAAAAAAACAAGTTGCAGAGGGAAGTACCGGCAAAAGCTAGGAAATTTTACGGGCAATTGAAGTGTGTGTTGCACACAAGGAAACGTATTAAGATGTAGACTTGACGCGGTGTACAAAGAAAAATGGGGAAATTGAATATTTTACGAGAATGAAAACGAGGCGCAGGTACAAGACACCACTCAGCAGGTTGCAGCCCACGCAGAAGTAGTGTTCCTAAACCTTTGTTCTTAAGTAGTGTTCTTAAACCCTAAAGTGCGACAAAAATACTTGGACAGTACTTAGTAATATTTCACTCGCATACCGGCTTTGCCGGTTCCGGAGAGGATGTTTGATTTCCAGATTAGATATCAATGAAACTGGCTGTCGGCACCATCAATGGTAGTGACGAGTGAAAATAGTGAACTTGTCATGTTTAACTCATGTCGCCACTCGCGTCGCTGACGAACAGAGCGAACCCAATGGCACGGAGAAAAGAGATTTACTTGGAGCTGTTAACCGAAATTTAAATTCGTTATGACGTGATCTATATCCGCCATAACTTTTCGATACTATTCCTCACTAATTTAAATATGATATAGAAAATATTGCAAATAAACGGATCGCTCTGCGCTTATCGCTGCGCTGAAAACATTTTTTTTTTACCGATTAAAAAGCGCCGACAGTGGCAACAAAAATCAAGCTTCAACGGAGGGACAAGATCCGGAGACTGGTACCTCCTCTGCGTAGACCCCTTGATGGACACACTCGTGATAACGATTGCTACTATTTCCCGCCACTCGGTGCGAGGAGGGTGTCGCGGAAGCAAATCGTCGGAAGGAGAGGGAAAGCGACGCGAGGATGTGGACTGAAGAGGGAGGTTACGGAGAGGGGGAGCGCCTTGGTCACGGCCAGACAAGCGGCTGAGGCGACCTGCTGGGCGAGCTACATAATATGCAACCCCCGGCGAGGATGGTGTCAATAACCTCCCGCCGGTCGATACCGTTACTTATACACGCGCGTGTGAGTGACAGAACGACGTCCTCGTACGGAGGAGGCGAGAAACGGCAGCAGTGATGAGCAAGAGGATGTGCGGATAAAATCGGGTGCAACTCTTCCACACTGTATACAGATTTGAGAGAGTGAAATCTTTCGGAATGCTATGGATGTTTGGTGGAGACAACTGACAGCTTAATTAATTTCCGCCATGTGGGAAGGGTAGGGTAAAATGCTGGAGGGAAACCCGGTGTCGTCATCAGCCCGCTCTTAACGTAAGACGCCAGGGAGATCAAAGCTTAAGCGTCCCATCCGATGGACGGAGGGCTGTACTTAAACTACCCTCCACAGAACACCCTGGCTTACTCTGAAACATCACCGCCAAGATTTGAACTAAGACCCACAGTATGAGAGGTCAATAGACTAACCACAGCAACGAACCAATCCCCGACAAGTTTGATACTGTCATCCTAGGAGAACAATTCTTGAGTCAAGACCTCGAATGATCGCCGCCGCTCTGAATATTATCGATGGGTAAAGATAAAAATTTTATTCCTCTGATCACGATGTTTAAGGACAAAAAACCTACATTACGTGGTTCCACCAACTCCTTCCAAGTCCGCCCCCTTCCGCAGGCCTTCCCGTGACTGGAAAAAAAGATTCCGACGATAGCAGTTCTTTATACGTTACATTACTCGATTTTAAACTTAATTTCCAAGTAATTTCACACTAAAGGAGACGGATTGGGGTCAGAATTTTATTATAAAAAACTGGCTCACCAGAATTTTCAATTTTCTACAATGATCTGAAATGAAATTTAGCAGTTTACGGTGCAGAATCGAGTACACTGAAGTACAAGGACGAGAAAAGGCAAAGAGAGTCCGAAATTTGGGTGTGCAGGAGGATGGAGAAGGTGAAGTGAACAGAGAGGAAGAGGAATGGCGAAGTACCAGACGTGGTGGGCGAGGAGAGGAGGCTTCTAGATGAGATACGGAGGAGACAGAGGGTATGGATAGAACGAGTACTGAGCGGGAAAGGTAGGCTAAAAACCGAGAAAATGGAAAAAATACTCGGAAGGCGAGGTAGGAGGAGGAAGAGAAAAGGATTTATTGATACAATGAAAATGAATAGGTCTCATTGTGAGATGATAAAGGAGGTCTATGATGGGAGGTGAAACGGTCGCAGTTATTCGCAAATATTCCATGCAAATATATCTTCAGCGGTGGGATATCTTAATAATAATAAGGAAACTAAGGTGGGGGTTTCGCGATTGACTTGAGGTTTCGTTACTGCGCAGCCGCCTTGAGCGCTCTGTTTATATTTACTCTTGTGATCTCTCTTCCTCGTCTCCCGGAGACACAAGCGAGCGTGTGCGACGAGAGATATGCGGGGACGCTGAGACGAGGGCGTAGACTCTCCCATGATACAGCAGTCTGCGGAAGCGATTCCGACGCTAAGGCGCGTTGACCATTGACCATTCTCAATGTGTTCCACGAGTCCATTCTAGTAATTGGGTGAGTATTTTAAAATCTCTTGAACATCCCAAGCCCTCCAATTTAATGCACGCGTCAATTGTAACAGCATCGTCGCAAATATTCCAGTAAACACACATGTCGATCATCAACATTAGTCAACAATCATGGGAATGGCTTGGCTCAGCTCTTCGATCAATTCTTCCATTCGCAAATCTTTCCGTTTCCATGTTTTTTCGCACGACATGCTTGAGAAAAAATGCGAGAGAAAATTTCCGAGTGATGCAAAGATAGGAGTGTTATTATGGATCGGGGGAAGAGATCTGAATCCACAATTAATGGAAATTATGACAAAAACAAGTAAAATTGGTACTTGAATGACGCAGATACGTCTAGATGATTAAAAAGACGGCTGTTGATCAATTAAGATGCCTCCAGGATTTCTCAACAGAGATGACTTAGCTACGTCGATGAGTTTCGAAGCACCTCTAAGATCAAATCCGGAGCTCATAAGAGCATGCGTAGCAGAAATAATAGATTGAAACACTGTCACTTCACCCTGCATAATAAGCCTCCATCATGACGATGAGGAGTAAGTAAACAAAAAAAACGTAGGCAAAAAAAGCAACAAAAATGGACGCATACGTAAACACCTATTATATGCGATGCACGTAAAATCATCGTCATCAGAATGAAACTGACGACGATGAACGAGTTGCCCGTTGAAACGTCGGAGATACACAGCGAATTAAACCGGTGGAAATCCGGAGAAGACTTAACGCGGATAGCGAAATTAATGGAACGCACAGAAGAATTTGGCACTGAATCTGAAGCACAGAAAATAGTTTTAGAGTACGAATGAAGAGAATTTTTAAAAATTTATATTTTGTACCCCTTAACCTACGATATTGGACAAACAGTGTAACATTCACCACTTAAGCGAGAGAAAAGAATGCAGTAAGGCCAAGAAGACATTGATCTAAACTGGAAATAAGCACGGAGATCAATTGCATATGACTATGAAAAACCGGGAAAAAATATTCTTCACCATACGTAGCTAAAGCACGCAATGACAGACTGCTCACCTCATGGCCATTTTAATTAATAAGCATTAACTTTTCCTGCGGTCGACCTGACAAGGTGCAAAAGCTAATGCATCGAGAACGTGGCGAACGTTCAGCTAAGCGTTTTGAGCACGCCAAACGCTCGCTATAATAGTAAAAGTGCCGGCCTGTATATTCCTAGATACACGGTAGATGAACGCTTGAAATCCACATCGTAACGCAAACACGACCAAAGCGCATTTTAAAGAGCAACGCTGTCCGACAAAATTAACTAGAATTTTACAAGAACCAGGACACGCAAAGTTAGCGGCAATAGTACACGAAGTGCACAGCACGTCGAATAGGAGATATTTTCAGGCCACCCAAGGAAAAGCCAACACGGACGAGTGAAAATCCACTAAGGGACATTAATTGTGCCCCGCGCTTGACCTTGACTCTCTGAGACCGAGACCGCGCATGGAAGTTTACGGCACACAGGTCTGCACTATTGAGTGGGTGACCCTAATTGCCATGCCAATCATAATCGGCCATAGGAGGGGTGGACACGCAAGAGACGGGACGTGACCTCCCGCCCCTTTATCGTCACTAGAACGGCGGGCGCGGCGGCACGAAGTGACTCGCGCCGACAATTACGCTAAGTGCGGCACGAAATCAGCAGCCGGAAGACCCATGCACGAATAGCGGATCTAAGACACAGCCCCTTTTATATTAGAGTCCTGCCGACCTCGCTGCATCGAACTAAACCCGCTATAAGAGGGCCCATCACGACCACTTCATATCATAATCTTTCGTAAATACTTGCGCTACCGTTTTCAACTTTCACGGTACGTAGACAAGGCCCTTTTAAATATTGGCCAGTATCTCAAATTTGAAAATTGTACATCAAAATTGTATCGGTGACATAATTACAAATCTTGGAAGAGGTATAATTAAAGAACTTGGCCGTGATGTTTCAGAGTAAGCCTGGGTATTCTTTGAGTAAAAGTTAGAAATTACAATTAAGTATAAAAAAACAATACGTCACGAAATCAGTCGAAAATTCATACGGGAGCGATGAGCCTCCTTCAAATAGTACCCTATGCCCTATGATTTTCAGACGTATCATCACAGTGAACTGAAGAAGGCAATGCTGGAAGGAAAGGGTGGCTCCCAGATTATTTCTTCAGTAGTCCAAGAAAACCTAACTTCATCGGTAGAATAGTATAATAATAGTAATTTTTACTATCCACCGAATAAACAAAGCTTGTTTCAGCGAATGGCGAGAAGCATACAAAGCCTGAGAATAGTGTACTATAAATATTTCATCGATTATAAAACATCTCACAAATAAAAATGCATTACTGAAAACAATATATCAATAATTCTTGCATTACCACACAAAACTAGAAACGATAAAAAAACCAAGTGTAATAAGTGCTTTTCGTAGTTGCTACCGCGTGTGCTGCACATAACAGCAGTTTAAAAAAATGCTCAACTACGGTCATACGAATGACCTTAAATAATATATTTTGAGGGAACCCATTAAAATGCTTAATCTCTTTCGCTCATTCCAAGGAAACCCTAAATTAGCAAGCCCATTTTAGTCCAATGAAAATCAATACTTCAGCATGTTTGAGTTTCAAATCAAATATTCAGGGATTCCGATTTCATTTATTCCCAAAAGGCACTTGAACATATTTTGAGCTTCTGCTGTGAAGAACGGAGTTTCCTCAATGCTAAACACAGCCATTCAGGGCGACGAGGGTGGATGAGGAAACCCCGTCGAATGTCGAGGGCGAATGAGAGGGGAAGAAAGAGGAGGCGAGGTTTGACGTCACGCCCAAGGGCGCTCGTCATAGGCTTGCATTTCGGCGACAAGTTACTCGGCTTGCTGATCAATCGAATGGAATCGCCTTTAACGCTGATTAATGGATTTCCGAGAGGAAGACGACGATGTACCAAAATTCTTATGTCGGTCCCGTCGTGTGTTATGAATGTCGCTAATGATTTCTCGTTCCGCGCCGTGTCACGGAAGGCGATCGTAATTCAAAATAGGACACGTACGCAAGAGAGTGCGACAATTTTGCGCGAAACAGATACGGTGGAGGATCTAAAAGGGAAGAGAAGGAGAGACAGAGAGAGTCCTCCCAATTTATGAGAAAGGCTATTTGAAAACTTCGAAACCACAGACATCATGCTGGATTGCGGCTTCTTACTAAAAATTTGAATCGATGTAAAAACGTAGGATCAACTTGACGCCCTACGATGATGTAAAAATGTAGACTTCGTACCAATATGCCACATTTTGACAAAATAGAAACAGCTTTTTACTTCCGCATTGGCTTCTGATTCTACGAGTCAGAAAAATACAAAAGGTTCACAAAAAAAACACGTAAACTGATTCTATACCTTTTAATTCAGCACGTTCATATTATTCAAGAACCCCTAAAATTTCCGAATTCACAAAAATTTCATTAGTCTCCAACTCTGAAACGAAAGAAAAACTTACTTAACATTTTAACCATTACGAAACCATAGCGTCCCAAATCCCACCCTTCACCCACGTGGCACAAAATACCTGTCAAGTCATGTAAATATTTCTTTCATCTGGGATTACACAACCAATAGTCTCTTGAGTATTTATTTTATTGAGGTATTATAACAAAGTTATCTCTCTAGTGGTGAACAATTCCGCTTATTAAGAATTTGAGTACCCACAATTACTTTTATTGAATTTTGAGAACTTAATTCCGCTGTACAATAGTGGCACCATGCGTGCACTTTCCGGTGGCTTCCTAAACGTACACCTAGAGCTAAACCGCGGTTGTTTCCCTAATTCCTCTTAGCTTGACTTTGGTCTTTCGGTATCCAAGTCAACCGAGGTCTTACCTGTATATCCAAATATCTCTATCGACATTTTCTTTGGCTAGAATCGAGAGGCGGTGTGTAAAAACTGATCTATGCATTTTTCCAAGTTAAACAAATAACTCATGGTTTTTCCAGTAAAATTTCATGGCATCCATAAATTCAAGCTTTTTGAGCTAACTCATCCATCAATGAGCTATTTTAAAACAAAACCGTGTATGTAAAACATTTGAAATCCGTTTCACATGAAGATTTTCATTTAAATAAAAATCAAGTCTTAAAAAGAAACGGGTTCACTGAAACGTTTAACAAAATAGATTACCGCGAGTCGCAGGCATTAAAATAAAACTGCAAGAGGAACACAAATTAGACCCTGCACCACATCGGGGTTCCTCAACACCATCCGAATTCCTTGCATCATTGAGGCACGTAATTACTTTCCGCAACTCCGAGCACGAGGAGAGGCAAACACTGAGGCGAACACCGTGGACCAGCTAGCTCATCCGGGGGCCGAGAAACGCCGATAGTGGGGTGGGAAGAAAAAAATTCCTCCCAAATCATATTTGATGAGGTGGGCCGGGGCGGCGAAGATCTGATTAGGCTGTCGCCCTTCCGAGGCGAGGGGTGAGAGTAAGATTGAGGAAGCGGCCAAGGATGTCGACGCCCCTCTCCCCCACCCCTCCCTCCAATATACACAACCTTAAGGGGACGCATCACCCCAGCGCTTCACCAGTCTGATTTCATGGCCCACCGGTTATACAAGACTTTGGCAATCGATTTAAAATATTCACGCCTTTTATGATCTTCAACACATCATCACTGGTCAACAATCCTAGGATTGGTTTGACGCAGCTCTCCACTCAATTCTCCTATCAGCTAATCTCTTCACACCTACGTATTTCTTCTCTTTCACATCCCTCTTTATTTGTTCCATATATTTTGTTCGAGGACTTCCTTTTCCGTTCTTGCCTTCCACCTGTCCCTCGACGATTGTCTTCATCAGGCCATCATGTCTCTAGATGTGGCCTATTGTTCTATTGCCAAGGTTGTTCCGTCTTCTTGTTGAGGTTTTCATGAGGCTTCTCTGCCCTCCCACTCTTCTTAGTCAACATTTAAGGGCCGGATTTATGTCAAGTTAAAATTTTACGGGGTATGAAAACCAGAGTATACGAATCCTTCCGTAAGAGATCACGAGTTTGACTTAACGTTTTTCTATTATTTTTATCTCAGTAGCGTCACTACCGGCCTATGATATCACCATCCGTATTTTGTGAAAGACTTCTCTCTAAGGCTGGTAAAATAGAAGAAGGTCTCGATTACCAAGAAAACATCCCAATCAGTTGATCTTCCTAAAAAATAAACTGAAGCCGAATGGTTACAAGCGGTGATCCCGAAACATGAATTAGTGTGATTTTTACTACTAATAATTCAAACATGCCTTGCAACTAGATTTTTTCACTACTGATTTTTTCGAGCAATCGATGTTTTAGTTAAAATTCCGATTTTTTTTGTATATTCGATCTTTTAATTTCGATTGAAAATAGATTGATCGCAAAATCAATTTCGGATGTCATTTTTTCCATCACTAGTGATCCGCACTCACAGTCAGACGATTGGTCCTGCAAACCCCATTTCCCTTGCGACCTTCCTGACTAGGGCCGAAGAAGCAATATCTCGAAAGCAACAATTAAAGAATGTAAATTATTTACTAAAAATTCGTTACCCCCAACGGCTCTAATTCACTCATATGCATATTGAAGTCATGCACTAGTACAAGACTAACATTTATGGACGAGCATAACAGATTTTCTGATCGTCGCAGAGACGTGTCAGTTGGCAGCGTCATTTTCTTAATGGACGTTTCACTCCTACTGAGACAGAGGAGTGAAACGTCGAGTAAGAAAATGTTACCTACGCAGCAATTCCCGAAAACAAACAACTACATTGATAAAAGAAGCTGTGAAACTCTTCATACAGTTATATTGTTATTAAATACAAATACTTAAGATTTAATTCATTTAAAAAAACATTTCCCGGCGTCTCGGACATTCAATTTCAATTTTCAAGGCCTATACCATGAAAATATGAGAGGTAATTAGGGTAAAATACCCAAAACGTCGGAAAATGTTTTTTTGGTAAATGATCAAAGCCTCAAGAGTTCATATTTAAATATGAACAAAAGCTCAAGGACAAAATATATAATAAAGTTTTGAGATTAAGATAAATATAGCATTTTACACCGATTTTCGCGGCCACAACTCATTTAACCAGTTTAGAATACCGCACACACGAATGGAGAACAAAAAGGACGCAAAGAATAAAGGAGGCCGACGAGAGAAATGGAATAGAAGAGGACTTAGAAGAACAAGAGACTCAATAAAATGGGCCGGGGCTACCTTTTGAAGTCCCACGAGAGAGTTCTTTGGCTTCCCAGAGCAACCGCTACCCTTCCTTCGCGTCGACTGAAATGCATTGCTTCCGGGCCATCTCCATGGGCAAGAGTCATCATCTGATGAAACTTCAATTTCGCTCAACCATCAGTGCCAAGATCAAAGTCTCACACTCAGTTTTTGAGGGAAAATAAAATTAGGACAGGCTATCCCATCATAGGAGAAGACGTCGGATTTTTTTTCTTTCCTTGAGACCAATAATGAGGAGGCATAATTATAATGTTCCATTTTGATATCAATACAATCCGAAGATTCATACTCATTAAACGGAAATACACTACGGGTCAGCAATTCTATTAAATACAAATAAGAACATTGCCATGAGGTTCTCAATAAAGCAAACTACGTACCTACGAACTACATCCTAACATTTTCTCGAGCTAAATTTCATAATTACGATCTATCTACTCCATATTTCAATACCTATCAGCGGAGGAAAGGGATGTACGTCGGTGAATTAGGTTGATTCTATCATCCAATTTATGATTTTTCATTTAGATATATTATAATATGATTTCAAATAATCATGGTAATTGAATCGCACCCATACGATTCTATTAAGTCTCCAAATTTTAGTCAAAAACTGAGGTCCCCACACATAGGGGCCTCTTTCTTAGCCTTTTATTTTTCAAAATGAAAATACTTTATAAAACTCGGCACGGCAGTGCAAAAAAAATCAACGCGCGACGCATTTTCAAATTTCACCAAATAGCCAAGGAGCTGCGAGGATCCTAAAAGCGGACTAGAATGCACCACGGGATCACAGCATTTAACCTTTTCATTGCATCATTAAAATGAGCCCGATGCTCTACTATCATGACCATAATCTTTATACACTTATGCACACACGATGATTCATCACTGATCATCAGAAAGCGTAGGGAGAGGTCCTGCGATGGGACTAGCAGCCGAAACCTTGACCCTTCTCAGCCCTGTAGCGCATGTCTCGTAACCCTGATTTTGAGAGCAAATACCCGTACAGCTCTACTACGTCATATCCTCGCCTCTTCTGTACAGTTTATCGACATTCAAGAACCAACTTGAATTAATTCCAAATTTCACCAAGAAGCTAATGAGCTTAATCAACCTATTAGAAGATCAACCTCAGGTGCTTTTTCAATTTTCAACATCGCAATGACACTTAAATCTTTGCTTTTCATTCCTTTACAAAACGAAGATAACTTATAAAATTGCCACCACATTTCAATCTAGCATTATATTAACGTTTTATCCAACGAGCTAACCAATATAATGGTCACATAGATAGTGTTATAAAACGAAAAGGTTAGTAAAAAGGAGAATTAAAAAAACTTAAAGGTATGCTTAAAGACAAATCCAAACATCAATGAGCAAATAAACATAATACAGCGTATATAGAAACATTAAGTTGAAAACATAGACAAATTTAATCGAAACCATGGAGAAAAACGGCACAAGGCCGGCCCAAAAGCGCCTAAAGGTTACATAATATAGTGAGCCATGATCGGGCCTACTGTAACCTCGCCTCCGGCCGGTGAGCGAGGAGTTATGCCCGCTGCATGACAACATCCACCCACCCCCCTTCTCCAGCCCTAGGGGAAACCGTGAATCACACATGAGGTGATGAACTAGGGAAAAAGGAATCAGCGAAAAGTCACGAAAAGTGACGTGACGATTAGAGACGTTTTCTCTGGAAAAGACACACCTTAAGTCATCTACATAAAATACTTTTCCTTTTTACGAAGCCATTTGGAAATTTAAAAATCAGCAATATCCGACAGAACTTATCACTTATTCTGACGTCCTTTTTTTCTTTAAAACTTTTTGGCGAATTACACCGTCGTAAAACTATCATAATGGGGTACAGTTCCGAAAAATTAATGATAAAAAAAATAATATCCCACGCCACGATAAAACCCTAATGCCACAAATCGTATCGCCTCACGATACAATCATTTTATTTCAGCCTAATATTAAAACTTAGACAAATTTGAAAAGGTTAGACGATAAAGAATTGAGGGGATAGCTGCGTAAAAACAATGCGACTTATTATTTCGAGATGCACTTCGATCTAGTATTATGGTCTCACCATAAACTTTTTCAGGAAACAGAGTAGAAAATTGTCAACATTAGCCTGATTCTGAAATCTAAAGGATTTAACTTGAAAAAATACTGATGTGAATTTTTTCGCAATTACATACACGCAAATATCGATAAAGGCCTACTCTATTAATATTTATTTCTACATAATGACCGTGTAAGTTATAAGCATTTAATATTCGCGAAGAAAGACTGGTCGCGCTGGAGTGATGCGTCCTTAGAAGATTTGACCGACGGGAAGAGGAAGGAAATTAGTTAGGCGACGCCGCCAAGGGTGTTTGGAGGAAAGGAAATCATTATTGGGGAGGAAGGGGGAAGAGGTCAAAAGGTCGAGGGAGGGGGCTGGGGGAACACAAAAGGGTCAACGCGCCACCAAGGTCGCGCGGCGCGGAAGACAAGGTAGGGGCGGGGAGGGGAAGGTAGGGAGGCCTCGCAAAAGGAGTGTGCCAAATGTATTCGAGCACCCGTAAAGGTACTTGAGTACCCAGGCATAGAAAAAACGTACTCGTCTGCGTATTTGAGTACCCATACTAAATCATGAACACTCAGACAATAAAGGCAAATAAATCCAGGGTTGAAGTGAGTCTATTCCTTCATGACCATTTGATAACCTCAAATAATACAACGGAGGTGTCAGGATCGGTTCCGCCGCTCACCGATTCATTCATCAAGATTCTCAAGCACGCAACAAAAGCACAGGTACTCGAGAATATTTTTCGTTAAATCCAGACGAGCATACAAATAAATCCTGGATTGAGGTAAGCCAAGTCCTATTTGAGCCTTCGGTTATCTGAACGAGTATAAGTAAGAGAGTGCCTGGCTGAATTTCGCCGCTTAGCTACTTGTTCACCAAGAGAATAAATAATACAACTAAAACACACGTAATATTAAAGAAGCTAACCTCGTAATCGAGAACACATTTGGGTATACTTAAAATATACGAGTATCAATTAAATACTGGGGCGTTGAGGCAGGTTGTGCATCATTCTAATTGATTGGGTACCTTGATGAATAAAAGGGGCACACCCACTGGTGATTCGGGTACCTTGAACAATACACTGTTCGGTGATTCCACCCACCACAGCTCTTCCTTCACCCATCAATAGGTGAAGGAAGAGCTATCCCACCAGACTAAGCCACAGGCGTGAGAAGCTCACACAGGGAAGGGCTGCCAGCTCCTTACCATGAGCTACCACGCACTTCGATGATTTTTCTTTGAAAGTGTCGGAAAGCTCCACCCAAGATTTGAACCAAAGACACCCCGATCAGCAGTCAAGCACTCTTTGCACTAGACTAGATATAAATAGGTATGCAGCGGAAATTATAGAGATATTTAGGTTGAATACGCGGAGGAAATCGAGCACTCAACGAGGCATTCACCTGCACGCATGGATATTCCAGTATTTGCATTAATACTCAAATTTCTATACTCGAGTAAATTTGGTTCACTCCAGGAGGGATGTAGGTGCCTCTTCCCCTCTTTCTTCCCCTTCAAACTCCTCCCTCCCTCCTTCCTTCCTTAGGAGGGGGGAGTGTCCCTCCCCACACTCCTCCTCCGCATCCCTCTCCTGTGTTCTCCGCGCCTGCATCGCAAAGCAAATCGATCTGGAAGGCGCGGTGGCAGCGGCCCTATTCTTCCCTTTCCTCATTTCGCCTCGCCCCGCCCACCTAACCCCTCCTCCCCCTCTCGCAAACCGCCGGCCGCCGCTGTTGTCCGCGCCCTGCAACCTTTAAAGTGTTCCACCACGAGAGGGGACGTGTTTTCAATCCATTCACATACACACACACACACACTCCCGACGGGAAATCGGACAAAAGAGCCTTTTAAATATCAATAACAAAAATATGAATCCCTCAATTTCTCATATAATTTAAAACTGATCACTTCAAATCCAGTATTACGTGGAGTTCTTCGAATCGGAAAATAGAGAAATTAGCGAATAAAATCTATCTGAAATCGTCGCACTCGTTTAAGTTTACTACCTCCGGAAAAGAAATCATATCAAAATTTTCAAAATATGCTTAGTTGATTGTATTCCCACGCCTGACGACAATAACAATAGGTTTCCTAACACAAATTTGACGGAAATTTCATTTGGAAATCCGCAATTTAAAATTAAGGCCTTTTACAGACACTTCGGAGCAAAATTTTTCTTTAAAAGCTAGCTACTACTCAAAACACTCAAGGTATATTAAGAGCAGGCCGTTGAAAGCATTGCCTTTGTTTCAAGTATAAATCTTTTATCCCACTATTTTCTCAAGTGATATATTTTTATGTTTGAGATGGAGATAAATGTTCACCATAGATTCTGCTCCTTTCATAACTACACATAATATTACTCTAATTGATATAATACTGAATCACTCGTTGCAATAAATAATGGTAGATTTTGGTAGAGAAAGGTAAAAATCACCCCAGGAAGTGCCACAGGCGGGTGAATTTCATATATTCAGGGTATAAAAGGAATTCAATAAATTGGAGGAGGATAAATGACGCGATGCTTGAAGTGTTAAATCACTGGTCACGGGAAAAAATTATTTCCATACAGATTTGGAGGAAATTTCCTCGTCCAGTCTTCCCTCTCATCAGGGACTTGCAACTGCTGCAAAGGAACACATTCAAAAGAGTGTATACGAATAACAGCAAGCTCTATTTCCTGCACATTGATTCAGACAGTCGCAGATATCTAAAAAACACTCATCAATCTACATGTATAAAAGAGGATGTCTGTTTGTCTGTCCGCTATGCATGTCCATACGGCAACACGTATTTCGACCAAAGTTCTTTGCACGTAAGTGCATCTCATGCTATTGAATCCCTTGGTGCTGCTTTCGGTTGCGTCCGACGCGTCCTTTGCGTCGTTTCCTCTTTATACCATTTGTTACGTCACGTCATACAACTAGCGCGGTATGACATCCTGCCGGGTAGGCACACCTCTTGACAAGCTCAAACAGTCAATGTAAAAATCCTCCTATGCGACAAAGTTCCAAGTTTCCCATTTTTCTGCATAAATCCTTACTGAGCAACGTCGGGTGGCCTGCTAAGCAGAAAATAAACCGAGACGAAGTCGCGTCGTGAAAACGTTCATGCAAGGGATGATGCAAATAAATGCATCTTTAAAGGCGCCCTTTGAGGAAGGTAAGCGATTCCTTAACGGGGAAAATGTGGCTATTGCGGAGTTTTGCAACACGACTTTAAAAATTATACACAGTAAAAAAATGGTCAGGAAGGGTAAAAAAATCGATTTGAATAAAAACTTCAGGTCAGGTAAAACTACCCGAAAATGAAATATACTGGAGAGTTAAAAATATCTAGAACAGATCTGATCTGCAGAGATCTTCACAACACTTATTTTTTATTTTATTTTCAAACCACTGGATACAGCTCTAATTGGCCATTTTATACCGGGGGTATTCAACAAATGTAAAAATTAAACGTACACGAACAACCATGCCCTGGACCGGGGATAACCTACCCAGGCGGGACTCGAACACGCGACCTCTTGTTTGGCAGGCGAGGACGTTACCCCACCGAGGCCGGCGGGGTAATTCTTAAATAAACACGGACATAGTCGCCTCGAGCAGGCATCCGTGCAAGAGATGGCCCAAATACATAAATCTCACAAGGCGTCATTTGAGACACGCAGGATATGCATTTGTGGGGTAAATTGTAGCTAACAAAACGTTTTGTACGCCCTACACATCAGCTCTGAGCCTTGGCTGATCATGACATACGAGCATGACACATGGGAGCCTAGGTGAGTACTTTGTTCTCTGATTTGCACGCTCTCGGCAGCTCTCGGGTCGCTGAACACAATAGTGAGATAGAAATCTACGCTCATACGTCACAACCAAAAATAAATGCCCTTAGTACCACCATGGCATGAAGCAAATACAACTACTATTGAAATATCAATAATACCTCTTTTTATAAGAATTTATCGATTGTCGATCGCAAAATTAGGAGTTCCACGTCATATCTTGCACGTATTATTGATTTTCTCCACTACCTGACACTGAAGTAGAGAAATTTATTGAACTACTGACCTTGGAATTTGCTTATAAGCTCTCCAATGCATAAACTTCCACTTAACATTTCCCATATCGTGGCTCGCGGTTCAAAGCTCGGGAGTGGCAGACATTTCCAGAGACACCCTGATCCCTGCTTGGGTTGCGTGCGGAGGACACTTGAAGCGCTACACTCGCCTCCTCAAAACACAATACCATCCCTCCCAAAGTGCAAGAAATTGAACCCGAAGGTTAGTTGGGATAGGTGATAGGTAGAGCTCAATCCAAACTGATGAATTTAAACAAATTTAAGAGATAAGGACAGTTTCTTTCTCTAGACCACCTTGCCCTTCGAGGTTTTTCGTTTAGAGGACATATACCTCCAGCTCGACCGGTCTTTTTCGGAGACGGATTTCTCGCTTAAAACTTATACACTCATCATCATTCTTAGTCATCAATCCTAATGTTGGTTTGACGCAGCTCTCCACTCAAATTTCCTGTCAGCAAATCTTTTCACACATACGTATTACCTCTCTTTCACATCCTCCTTTACCTATTCCATATTTTTCGTTAGAGGTATTCCTTTTCCGTTCTTGCCATCTACTTGTCCCTCGACGAATGTCTTCCTGAGGCCAGCATGTCTCAAGATATGGACGATTAGGTTGTGCCATCTTTTTATCAAGCTTTTCATGCGGCTTCTCTTCTCTGCTCCTATTCTCAGGACTTCCTCATTACAAACTCGGTCGATCCATTTGATCCTCATAATTCTTCTGTAGAACCACAATTCGAAGGCCACATTGATTTCTCCGCAGCTGTCATTTTCTATGCCTCGCTTCCTTAGAGGATCATACTCCAAATATAAGTTCTGATAAATTGTCTTCTAACTTCTACGTCACCTATGCATTCATCTTGAAAACTTCATCGCTTTTACAGCAGACCGCTGTTAATATATTTCTGTATGTAATTTAATAATTTAATTGTTTTCTCAGAAGTACTTTAATAATTGAGACACAAGCAAATTTTGACGAAATTTTCAAGATGCTGGGCAAAGTTTTTCGGGAATAATCCGTCATTAAAAAAGACCGGCAGTAAGTGAGGTATGAGTCCCATTAAGGGAGATCGAAAGATTCACGCTACGCTGGATTTGGACGCCTTAGGATCAGTACCCCAGAGATTTACCTCCTCTCCCCATCACAAAATACCGATTTATACAGGAAAAAAGAACCATAGGGAATCAAACAAATCATAATTATCGAGGGAAAACAAAATCACATACCACGGACACAATTACTATTAAATTAATCAGACACAATTGTGGCAATATTTTTGGCAACAACGTATTTGTAGGTGAGCGTCTACCACAAGAAAAAACACTTGCATTTGACAGGGTTAAGTCGCCGCGTGCAGTGAAAGCTTTCCAATTCGAAGAAAGCCATAGTTACGGAGTTACACTTCCCTTCAAGCATTGTTATCGAGTATAATCCGATTATAGAGCGCCGCTAAGTGCATTTAAATGTCAATAAATCCTAGCTAACTACCTGCAGCTCCTTTGACAACGGGCGATATTGCCCGCTGCCAAGTCGCCGTCAGGGAGTGGACGGGTTTTAAGAGGAATTCAACGACACAGTGATATAGTAACCTAGCCTTCTCAATAAATAACGATGTCTGTGGGGCTATTCTGGCGACAGCTTTATTTTCGTTCCGTGACCTCATGAGCTCCACAACGTCGCGCAAGTCCTACACGAATAGTTCTCCAGCCGAGAACACAAACAGAATACTAGTTAAGTTCACAGAAGAGGGAAGATATGAACGATAAAAAAATATTATTTTAAGGCCAGCGCTAGCAGTAACGTAGCAAAAGTAAACAAGTACTGTGATACAAAAGTAAATATAGTAAGCTATGTTGAAATTAATGATGGAAAGTATTGCAAGAGAAAAGCTATGCGAGAGGCAACAGATAAAATTGAGGTACGAAGCACAAAATCAATGAGATAATTTAAGGGTGATAAAAATATTGGCCTAGATGGTTGGATCAAGATGAGTAACGACGCAAGGGCAGAAAAAATAATTATTTTACATCACCAGAATGTAAGGAATCGGATGATATTTTCTATACTTAAAAAAATGTTACAGGTAATTTTTCTAAGAGGTTTAGTGATTAAAACTCAATAACAGGCAAACAATAGGCACTAGCGTTATTGTAATCATTAAAAATCAGAGCGTTACCGTCGCCTCAACGATAAAGAATTTTCAACATGAGTTGTACGTTTATATAAAAAATAGATGTCCGCTGGATGGCACATATAATACTAACTAGTAACATGACTCTAAATCACTCACATTTCAAAAAATTTTCGCTACTCGAAGTAAAAGGAAACACACGAATGGATACAGCTTTTACAGATAGTACCTCCACGTGCATGTGATATACAGCCCATTACGAGTGAATTCATTTCCTTCCTCGTTCACCTCGATCCTCCAATTCCTAGAAAAACTTTCACAAGGAGTAAATGATCTCTCCGAACGCACCTACTCAAACGAGCGGAGACTTTTTGAATAAAATACTTGAAAAGAAGTTGGAAAAAGAATGCATACAATGTAAATTGACCTCAGGGAATGCACAGAGTAAAAAGAAATGGCGGATAAAAATAGTATACAAGCACATAGGAAATTTCCGTGGAAGATCTTGAACTAAATAAATAAGAGTATGACAAAATTTTAAGATTTGACGCACACTTACGATAATGATCAATGATCATACCGAAGAAAATTTTTTTTTAGCTACTACATTAATTACCTCGTGATAATATCTGGCTTACTGTGCGTGACTATAAAACCGGCACCCCCACAGCGCTCGTGAACCTCACTCACAAAATAAAACGCATATACATAAATCGAAAACCGCTACAATTGCGTTAGGAACACAATGAGCACCAAGTTAATATATATCGGTGCCAGCTTCAACGTCTACTCTAAAGGAGAAGCGTCAGCTACATCATCCATACATCAAGAGTGACTTGACGACGCAATGAAATGAGCAAATTCCTGGACGAATGAGGAACAATGAAAGTTAGGGCATGCTGAATGCAGCGGAAAGGAAATTTGAGGTTGGGAAGGCGTGTATACCCGAAAATCGTTCGAAAACATTACGTTTCTGTAACTTCAAACCAATCATTCATTCAGATGTTCCGGAACTGGAAGGGCGTTCCATATGGTACTCAAAGAACTATGGTGCTCTTACATAATTAACAGAATTGCATTATGAGCATATTTTGCATATACACAAATTTTAAACGATGACAAAGCACCTATGGATGTTTGAAGACATGCTGATCTTCTTCGCATGTTTTTCACGCTGAAGTCCCATTTCCATGTAAATTCCCCTCTCTCCCCAAACCTTCTTTCTAGCAGTTGAATAAGTTTGTTGATTAACATTATAGTTTGACACTCATTCTACCTGTTTTTTAAAACTCGAGGCGGCATTATTCTTCACGTATCCTTCCTAACCAGCCTATCCTCAGCCAAAAGCACAGTGCCCAAGTATCATGGCCCTAGACCAACTTTTTTCACTTTTAAATTTTCACTTTTCCCACCCCCTTTCCCGAATACTTCAACCATTCATACTAGACCATCTATCAGCAAATTATCTCATCTTAAAGATGTCATCAAAGAAGTATGTATACCTTATTCTAATCTTTCCCATCAGAGTCTTTCCCTCGTTTAATTACCTGATCACTCCCCATCTTATCACCCGTATCTTTCTTTCCGCTCAACCTTTAAGCCGAGCAATAACACACAATCACGCAATACCTCCAAAATTTCAAGATAAAACCTCATTACCGAGCGGAGACAACTCATGAGTAACAGCGAGGAAATGGGCGGCGCTCTATGCTTACCAGATAAGCTTTCAGAGGGATTTAATACGCTTAAGGCCCCATAAATTGGGGACTAATGCGCTGTATAGCCATTCCCAAACGACTCATTGTTTAGCGGCAGTGACCATGTACGGTCGCGGACAATTCATCGCTTGCTCTACCACTATGTGCACCAGAACCAGTCCTATGGCCCTCGGGAGGATCACAACTCGTTATTTATTCCAAAGATTCGCCTACCCAGATAGGGATAGTTACACTGGATAGGGAAGGGGGCGAATGGCAGGACGACCACCCGCGGACATGAGAGGAAAGATATACATCGAATGCATGCCGGTCGCAATTCCGCCGAGGAGGAGTAAATATCTGGGTGGTGCAGCAATAACTAGCGGAGGAGACTTCAAAGGAAAATATTCTGATTCCGCAATAGCTGGGAACTTAAAACAAAGTTAGTCTTACATAGATATCTTCGAGAGTATAGGGCACAATTAAGACACGCAGAATGAGGAAAATTCAACGCATTTGAGTTCATATTTTACTTACATTGAAAGCTGTTCAAGCAGACCGTAGCCACATTTTCATTGGTATAACATAATTTGATCTCGATTAAAACAATTATTTATAAATAAATCAAAAGGTAATAAGGAGTGACGGAGGAGAATACGACCTTTCGTTTATTTTTTAGCGTCCCTGTCAACTTGTAGCTCATATCAGTTTTTTTGTTCAAACCATAGCTAACAATTTAGTTCTAAGCATGATTTTTCCTCTGTTTGGAAAAACGTCGCTATAGTAATCTCAGTAGTAGTTTCAAGTGACTTTCAGAGATAATATAGCAAGGACACTCCAAATTCGAGACGAGGAATTATACTCATCAAACTACCACCGGAAACAATACTATTGAGGGGATTACATATTCCAGCGTTGTGGCTGAAGATACTTCTTAGCAATAGTCCCCAAGTCAGCCATCACAGCACATTCAATAGTTTGTGGAGCCTGAGTGAAAATTTTATCGTGATCCAAAAGGTACCTAATCCTACCTTCATCAGTTTGTAGTCAACATGATATGCATGCTAGAAGTAATTTAAATTTTTCTCACACAGACACAAGCATCAATAACGGTATTATTAAAAGTACGAGCCACGATGCCATTAACGCCCCAACAGTCGTACTCAATCTTCATATGTGGTTAAAGCGAATAATAACCGGGAAAGCCCTTTTTTAATCGGCAGTCGATGAGTGCAGTTAAATGAGCATAACTTGAAATTTTAAGCAAAATTTCCATTAATTTCTCAATGGAAACTCCGAAGGAGAAAAGGTACGCTTCGAATTCCCACCAGTAATAACTCGACAAAGAGTCGTGGCGATGGAGGGAGCAAATACTCTTGGTGCAGCGATCCGGAGGAAAGAAGACTTCAAAGGAAAGGCTCCTCATTCCGCCAACATTGGGCACTTAATACTTCTCGAGACAATCGAAGTCTTTCAAATGGCTCCGACCAACACGTGGCACCAATTCATGCGAAGTGTACAATGCCCGTGTCAACCGTTTCTCTCCATACAGAAACAATCGACCGTGTCGTCAAGCGATATCTCGAGCTGTCAAAAGGATGAATAACTTCTCAAGTAAGGTACTCGACTCATAAAAAAGAAATCCACAATGGTATTACCGCGCCATAGTTAGCCATTCCTCAACTGCCTGTCAATCCACCTGTATGTAATCGTTTTCTTGGAAATTGCAATATCTGATACACAGATATCGACACTGGAAACGCATTCATTAAAAGAAAAACAGCCAAGGAATAAAGGAAAGAGGATGCAAAACTATACTTCGACAGACATACCCTTTTCGTAACATATTGAGTTGTGCTAGGTATTAAACCATCCAGGTTTTAAAAGGGCCCACTAATCTTTCATGATCACCCCATCCCTCTTCTCCTCCTTCATCACACCAATTGACTCCTCTCACCCACTTTCTTATACTTACATATTCCAGCAACCCCTTCAGTTTTTTAATGCCTGAAGATGATCGCCAAACTTGGGGACGAAAATTTGAAGACAATTTTCACAAGTGCTCTTCTTGGAGTGAGACTTTTTTCGTGCCAAATCTCTCGGCAGTTTCTTATCTTAACCTATATGAAGTAATGCTAATGGATATTTTTTAGTGCTTTTACAGCCGTGGACGACGTTCGAGACAAAAAACTAAATATACGTCCAAGAATTCCGTATCAAATTTTTTTAAATATAATATTTAGTATTACATACTGCTTTCACTCCCAAATGAAAAGGGCCAGCATTACTGATGTAACGTGGTAGGTTTATTTCATCTAAATGGCCTCTAAATAAATCGTCTATAAATGTCAACACGAAAAATACTTACTCCAACCTCTCTTCAATCCCATACCACCCCAACTACCTGAACATTATAGATTCATGCGCAGCTCCAAAAAATTATCGGAAAACATTATTATGAACAGAGTCCTTGTTGCAAATAAAAACATCGTGACGTAAGTGGTCTGGGTTGATTTCGGGACCACCTACCTCAAAGTAAAAGCGTAGAGAGGGGCATCTATCCAAATATAAGATCGAAGGTCGGCGCCCACCTCAAGTATGAACTAAGTTATGCGCTCCGACGCGTTTTCATTGACACTTGACGTCCCCCTTTAGATTCCGTGAACGTCCAGCGCGCCCCTGAATTCCCTTCGATTTCGTTCTCCAGCGACGGTGATCAGGGAATGACGGAAGCGGGTGATGCCGGAAATTTGACAAGGCAAAAGCGTGGGAGGGGAGTAGAGACGAACACATCCAGTGTAGTGACGTAACGCGCGAGCCTTTGAGCGCCTGTGTGACGTGCGAAGGAAGGGCTCAGGCTTCTTAACTCGATGACGTCACGAAAGAGTGGGTCGAGAGTGCGACGTGGCATTGAGGGAGCAAGGAAGGAGGGTAATTGGGGAAAGCGACATGTTGCAGTTACTCCAACTATCGACCGTAGTAACCAGTCTGCATAAGGTATCCGAGAGGCATGGCCAGAAATTTGGGTACAGGGGATTCAGCAACCCTTGACAATCCATCAGGTACCACAGCGTAAAGAAAAAAAAAGTACTTACTGCCTTTCTCCACAAGTGGGTGGTTCATTTTAATTTTGTACTAAACTTTAAATGCGGTCACACAAAAATATTTAGTGACCGACACGAACAATGGCAATGACCTTGATATTGGGAATTTAGCTGTCGGAGCCTGGTTAGTTCAAGAAACAATTCGTATTCGTATAAAACTTTCATTTTACCCCATCAAATGAATCTTATTCACCATTAATAAGTACTGCTAGGTAGCTCGACTTCTCTTTCCATTTACACGCTTCTAAAAGAACTATGGATGACTAAATTTTGTCGCGCATGTTCGCCATCGTTAATATCTATTTTGCATTTTTATATCAATTTTCTTTTCAATTTAATTTTTATTTCAATTTAATTCAAATTTTTACGGCGTTGCACTTGACGAAAAGTTAGTCCGCGAACCTTGTAAATAAAGGCCAAATGAGCACTATGAAAGAGTAATCTCAATCATGCACGTTGCATCCTTGCCATGATATTATTGGAAGCTCCCTTTTATAAAAACATAACACGGTGACTGACAATTTTCGACCATGACTTACACATCTGAGCAGAATTACGACTGTAAGGGCATGAATATCTTTTTATGCAATCATCCAGTTTCATTTTAATTGGTTTTCAAGGCAAATAGCGGCAATTAGGGATTGGTTCTCCATCCCAATACAAGTAACCCGAAAAAAAAACTTCAAATGAAAATAAAGCTAATGAATATCTAATCTTTCGCATCACAACTTTATAATTCATATACTTTTTGCGAAACCTCATTGTCATGGGGTCTATGCGCCAATGGCATTCGTCCCCTTTCGCCACTCAAAACGGAAGCAGTGTTGTTACCTTCACTTACCAGCTGCAGTGGACTTCCCCCAATAATAGGGTGGTCTCCTATTATTTTTTTATTGCCTAAATCGAAAGATTATTACTCTTGGGGTACGTATTTCACGCTCTTAGATTTTTAAATGACGATATCTTTTTTTCGCGATTAAATGAAAAGTGAAAATTTTCAAGCGCGCGAAAACGCGACGGGTAAATATGAATGCCGGGAAAACTCCCGTGTGACGTCGTTCTGGTTCCCGCTGCCGCAAGTGAGGTGACCTTGGGGCGAGGCTTTGAGCGCTGATACGACGCAGGATGCTAGCAGGTAGCAGAATACCCTGCTTGCAGGTAGCGCTTGGCTTAAATAAGGATTATTAATACTTTATCAAACGAAGGAAACTCTCCGACTATAGGCAACATAAATAGGTGATTATGAGATGTTTCCCTGAGCACGCAATGATGCAATTTCCCTGAGGCAATGCATGCATTTGTAATCTCAGACGATGTAAAACTCCTATCTACTCGTATAGAAACTAGGCCCCTGTGACGTCACGTGGAGTGGCATCGCATGGGCGCCAATCTGGCCTTTTTCAAATACGGTTAAAATTGACCATTGCCATTCGTCTAAACCGGTATTTCCAAAACCAATTAACTTGTATATCATGAATACACTAATGGTGGGTAACGAATCGCGATCAATGCCTTTCGTTTTCTTTGATGAAGGAAACTACCCTATTCCTCCGTAACAAATTAATGGATACATGCCCGTGAACAAATTAGAGAAACAGTAATAATAAGGGTACATTTCTCCCCCTCACGAAGTTTAAGCACAGAAGACGGCGTCGATCGTTCACGTCATTCAGTGACGGAGATCTGTTATTTCTCGGACGTCTTAGAGGACCGTTCTTTGCGCCTGTATGGGGTCGTCTAATTCTTCCTCAATGAGTCGCGGGTGAGAAAATTACGGGCTCATCGCTGGAGACAAACAAAGGAACTGAAACTATTGATCGGGGGTGAGGACTGCCTACGAATTGGGTCGGTCGTTCGGCTTCGGTTATTGGGCTTCTTTCTCCCCACCGCAGCAAGCTCATTTCTGTCTCTCACACACACTCGCTGCAAAGACGACGACGACGGCTGTTACGTAATTTTCTGCTCGTCTGCGGATGTCCCAAGGTGGCGGCTGCGGTTCTCTACCTGCTCGTGTGCCGCCCGGTTACCAAATGTTTCCCCTCAGGCGAAACTTAAATCGATGTGCCGTCGAGTCTTTTTCTACGGTTCACACTCGTCACGTTCCACTTAACCCAGGAATAAACCACCTCCTAGGAAATCTACGCGCTAGCCAAGGGAACTGCATAGAAGAGGCACAATTCCATCCCATATAAGGGTGAATTCTGTTGCCACTTCGGTCGCATTTTAATGTTTTCAAAAATGTCCGCGGCGTGGTGATGAGTGCAATGCTGTCCACTTTTTTCCAATATTTTACAGGACAATGTGATTAATTGCGAGGGATAGCATTGAACTTTCATGAATTTGATGTATCACATCATCATGTATATGAACTTCGGTTAAAACCGCTGATTATACCTTATTTCCCCATAAAAATCGCATCAAATTGTACGTCAGCGACGCGAATGGCGACTTTTATAAAACCATTTTAATGCGTGGTAGTTGACAAAACACAGTTATAGGCCGTCTTGATGATCCACTTCAGTAATTTTCGTGATACTAACCCTGAAGTAGCAAAAATGGGCTTGTGACGAAAGGAAATTAACTGAACAAGATTTGTAATACTAAATAAAAACGTATTTAGCCACCGATCTAATTCCTTCTGGATAATATCTTCGCCGCTAAAGCATTTAAACCTACAACCAATCGGAAGCAATGATTCGTGAGCCCTTCCGTTGATGCAGGATGGGATGGGTAGCTCACATGAGATTTTCACTTCCACGATTATTTACTTCTTTCATAATGTTCATGAAATGTGTTCAAATGAAACAATAACACGCAATATTTTTTTATTGTAAAAGTCATATATTTCGGAAATTTTACATGGCGCGAATAATACGTTAAAATAGGCGCCGCGAAAGCTAAATGAACTCAAATTCACATGCTATGTAACAACAAAAAATAGTCACTGCGTTGTATTTTTTTTAAATTAAGCACGACTTACGATGATGGACGAAATACATGAGTATTTTTTTTCACCCACAAGTAAATAATGGCCAAATGATATTCCTCCTCGGTAAGACTAGAGGACACAAGCCGTATGCAAGAAAAATGTTCAAGTTGGCTTGATTTGATTAAGTTCCACCAGTATATCTTGAAGTCCTGAATTTATCCGAGATGGATCAATATCAAAATTTTTTCATTGAGAATGTTTCACAATCGCATTTTTGAATCATCAGGGCTTTAGAGATTTTGAAAAAAAATATAGATAGCTGTAAAAGTAGTAATCTTTCACCACACCTGAACCTCTAATCATAGATAACTATAAGCAAATCCAATTAAGTCAATACATACGTTCAGAAAAAAAGGTTCAAGAAATATTCACCCAATTTAAGACTCTATAGTTCGGTAAAAAAACGGATTCCTACACATTCAATTGGGTACATACCGCACTAAATTTAATGCTCATTTCTTTAGGACCTATAATTACAGTGTTACTCGTTAAATATAGTAATTATTTCCGCGGCAATCAGAAAGATATTTTTATTTCTTCTCTTCTTAACGTCTCTCAGCTGATCTTTAACGAAGCTGCAAGGGAAGCAGAACGAATACAACAATTTTCGCGAAGAAAATATAAATAAACCCGCCCGACTGTGGGTATTTCACCGACTGCCGACGTATAATGGGAGAAATATTATGACAATAACTCTTAACATCAAATCCTCCTCCAAGAATTAACATTATGATATGCTCGTGATCTTTGATAACAGATTGATATCAAAATGATTTCGGAATATTCAAGAAACCTTGGGCCAACAATTTGCCTACTTAGTTCTATCTTTAAATAAGCGACATAAGATGAAAACAGCAGCTGATCATGACGTATATGAACATAATTAATCAACAATCGTGCTGATTAAAATTTATACAGGAGAATTTATGGTGATACTTTTCAATGCACTTAAAAATAATAATCACAACGAAAATATTAACATCATTTTAGGAAACACTGATAGGATGTGTATCACCACATATGGATAAAAAAATATATGTGAATTAAGTTCATTTAGCTTTCGCGACGCCTAATTTTAACGTATTATTCGCTCCATGTAAAATTTCCGAAATATATGACTTCATCGGAAAATATACGGTGGAGTTTCTCTGGGTGTAAAATTTTTTATAAGAACGATTAAAAATTATTTATTAAAAATTAAAATTAACAAAGATAAAACAAGATGTGCGTTACAATATATAAATGGATAATGTAAAACATCGTTTAACTAGGGTGAATTTTGAGATATTTCACTTCCTCGAGCCATATTAAAATACATTCAACTTTTTAACTAATACGTTTGCGCTTCCGAATAGCACTAGTACTGAAAGATGCATAAATCTCCAACTGAAAAACTGGTATCACACGTTAACTAGATATTTTACTTGATACATAGGTATCACTGCGCGTGCGTTATATTTCGCGTCAGCAGAGACGTTTTCAACGCAACAAACACGATTCCAAAATGCGCCGACACATTCCACACGCTTGATAACAAATGCGCGGCAACATTAATAACACGAGGCCAACTCAGAATTAATATACACTCTCACGACGGAATTGGAATAAACTGCCCGGGACAGCAACTTTGAAAGAGGGAGAGAATAAGGGCTGAGAGGGACGAAACGGCATTTGCGAACATAAAAAAAACAAATGCAAATTACCCTTCACGGTTTCTCACTTCCACATAACATTTTCTGGAAAATAAGAATAAGCTCGGCACGAATAAAGCGAGCGGTGGTATGGCCAGAGAATCCCCACTGCATAGGGCGTGAAAATCAGGGATGGCAAAAGAAACTAAACGAAAGTCAAAACCAGTAAAATTTCAAAAGTTTCGTTCCCAGGAGCGAAATGTAGAAACGAAACGATATGGATTCAAACCCGGGGAGCCAAACTCAGGGTCGAAACGAAATCGGAGTCAAAACTACTGCGGGTTGAAACTTAACTAAAACTCTGGAACGACAAAAAACGCATTATGTTTCGCACTGTAGGGACCACGTACTTCACCTCAGTTTCGACCCACTCACCGAATAGTACGAAGTATGGTAGAATGAAGTAGAGGTTCGGCCTACAGCCATTAGATGCGAGGGTCACTCTTATTTTTACCGCTAACAGGAGAACGGTGAACACAAACTGGCCATTCGATTTTTAAGCTCGATGTTGTAACCTCTCTACACGATGTCAAATGTAACGGGTCGAAATTACTCCCTCTTATTAACTCAACCTCTAGGATCAAAACTTAACTATAAAACAGCGGAGTTTCAATTAATTTTGTTTCGTGCCCGGGAGTAAAGTTTCGTCCCGGGTCGAAACTAAACTCCTCAGTGATTTTAATTTCGTGCGGGAACGAAACTAAACCTAGGCCTCCTATTTTCGTTTCCCTCCGGGTCGAATATTTTCGTTTCGTTTCACTTGCCATCCCTGATGAAAATCTAAGAAAGCTTACCAAATCCGCAATTTGCGACTTCTTTCCATCGATCCAAATATGCTACTACTCAGTAAAATCTATGCAATTACAGTAGTTTATTTTAATTCAGGCGGGTTCTTTGAAACGCTTAAAAAAATGATAAAAATCGTGTACAATAAAAACTTCGTTTTCAGCGAGAAATATCGGAGGTTTCTTCTCGTTGTGCACGAATGAGGCAAGTATAGAATTCTTTTTGATAATATATTACGATTTTGTACACCAATTGCATGCTATATAATTATTTATCATGGAAAATTTTACCTCCGTAGTCATGATTATGAGTTATTTAAAAAGATGCTGTTTTTTATTGCATTTTAAATAAATACGAGTTTCCCTTATTCATCTACGCTGATGTAATATCTACAGTAATAGTCGATCTAATGGATTAGATCATTTGGCCTCTACAGAGTGAGGTGAATACCTTAGATGTTGGTTGGATTAAGTGGGGTGAGGTACCAAAGTGATCACTTGCGAAGCAAATATGGGGGATTTTATTTACATCAGGTGAATGGTTGAACATCGATAAGTTTTCCATTGGTTTTGATTCCCTTGATTAAGATTACGTGAAGATAACGTCCATATTTTGCTGATACATTCATTAAATTACATCGGAAATCAACTCTGCATACTTGACCTACCTACGATCCTACTTGACTAAAGTTTAGCAGGCCATTGACGGACAATAGTTTTCACCAAGAATGTCTCCATTCCCTGAAAGTACATTAATCATTCATCATCATCATTCGTCAACAATCCTAATACCTAAGGTATTGGTTTGAGGCAGATTTCCATTTCTAACCGCTAGTCTTTTAATATGTCCTATGTAACTCATTCGGGGCCGTCCTTTTGACCTTCTTGCCTTACCTGTCCTTCTAATATTGTTATCATCAGGCCATCATGTCTCATGACGTGGCCAACAAATTTGTCCACATTATGAGACATGAATCGTAACCGCAACGAATAGAGTAGACATTTTTTCATTAAATGATCCGCAAAAAAATGATTCTTTTCGCTCAGCAGGCGATTAAATTGACGATTTGGACGGCCCAGTTAAATGGCCGATCGTTTGTTAGCTCAAACGTACAGACCCGTTTGAATAAACGCGAACGTACGGAGCGCTAAACTCGACGCGAGGCGAGGATGTCCCACGGGACCCGTTGCGGGCCCGCTCGCTTCCAGTCCCCTACACGACCACAAATAATAACTTGCACCCGTAAATCGCTCGTCACCGAGCCCAGGGACTCGCCGGCTGCCCGGGCCTCATCCCCCCGGGACCGCGGCCACATCCACCGCCAAAATCGATCACCGAACCTCACTGCCCCTGCCGAAATCTTACGGGCTTGATTTCCAGATTTCATGCCCGAAATCCAATGGAAATTTTTTCCATAAAACGGGCTATTCAATACGTCACACTATTAACAAAACTGAAAGATTCCTGGCAATTCAGGCAGATAAATATCATTAATATACTGAATGGCAATTAAAAGCAGGTAATCCATAGCATCCAATGCACAAAAAGGTGGCGGGGTCAAAGACCAGTGTAAAAATGTTTCCATTAAAAGTCATAGGTTAAAGCATTATAAACTTAATTTCCTTAGAAAATAAAAATTTTATTAGCTACAATAGTATTCGTTACCTAGCAAAAATTTAAACCTTACAATTCGTTATTATAACTTATTTCTGAATTGCTAGAAAATCTTGAATTAAATAGGTACATAATATTTAGGAAGTTGACCTCTCAATGTCAGCATACATATAAGCATTCTTTGCATGCACCATGGCATGTTGCCCGAGGTTAACGGAAACTGACACCCAGGGCGAGCCAGTGAGAATGCCGTTCAGGGGCCGGTCTCTTGGGACTCTTGTTCCCGAACCCCAGAAGGGAGTAAGAAAGGAAGAAAACAAGAAAGGAGGCGCCGCGGTGTGAACCCGAAAATAAGGCATAGTAATTAAAATGAAGTTTCTTTACAAAAAATGAGGGATAAAGGCTATTAAGAAAATCCTTTCTACTTCTTCCAAGGCCGCTACACACGGTGAATGATCATGCGAATGTTCATCCTGAATAATCATGCCATCATTCACGGGATCGTGCGAGCAAAATATGTAGAACATGTTCTAATTTTGACTAAATGATCATGCGCGAATGATTCCATTCGCATGATCATTCGCAAGATCAATCGCCGTGTATGGCGACGATTAGTGATAGTAAAAGGTGCCTGGGAATACAATAGTCCACACGAGCCAGTCTGAAAGTTAGTGAACTCGAGACTGCTGGTGTATTCCTAGTGCGCAGCTACATAATCATCCGTTTCAGAAAGCTGTATCAACACTGCTATTATTCTATTTGAGTGCTATACACTGGAAACAAAATAAGAAATTACTTTTCAAAACTCGGTTTAAAAAACGCTTTTTCCATTTTGATTACATTTTTACGATAAAAGAGAACACATCGTACTGAAAATGAATTGTAAACATTTGGTAAAAAGTGCCGTACGGTTTTACCTACAGTTTTCCTCTGACGATAATACAACAATTTCAAGATATTCTCCCAAGTTTAAGCTTTAAATGCATGTTCCATTTCGCGCATAAGTTTACAGATGCGAAAGTTATGATCGATTAATGAAGGCCATTTCTAACCCAGCTTCTGTTTATGCTGTACCGTTCCTATGGCCATTAAAATAATCTGGAACCAGGAGTTTGTTAATACAAAGCTGATATACCCTTTTCAAGATCATTTAATACCGTGCATGATATTCACCAAGCTTCATTATTTGGAAAAACAAGAATTTATTGAACGAATCTTCTAAACTGAGAAGAAATTTCAAGTGATAAGATTTCAAAATTAGCCAAACATATTCCCAGTTCTAAGTTCCGGGGTAAAATTCATAACTAGTGACAGCAAAAATCTATAAACACTCTTCTAAGTTTTGGATAGGTTACAGTGCCGCACTTTTTAGCATTCCGTACCATTGTGCGCCGCCGCGATAAGGAGCCCGTCGACGCCTCCGCAGTAAGGATAAGCGCGGAAGGTGAAGGCTGGAGAAACCTTACGCCGCTCCGTCATATGGGCTACCGCACGTATGTCCGAATTGACTCTTCCTAAAGAAATTCCACACTATCATATGAGAAGAATGATCCGAAGATATTTCTTTCTAAGAACTTCCTAGGGCGATGAAAATATAATATATTCCACAGTGCATGACTGAAACCTTTTTCCATTGACGGAGCAACCACTCAAGGTTGTATTCTGGCAACCGCTGACCGAAATAATATTATATTCTGGTTAAGTCTTAGGCGAGGGGGAAAAGTGTCCTGATGTTAGAATATTGTAAAAATGAATATGGTTCTAAGGATACGCGATAAATACAGCACGCCAAAGAAAGCAGGACTAACCAACAGTTTGATCGAACAAAAGCGAAATGTGAACAACTTCTACTCTCGAAAAAATACTGCAAAAGTCCATAAAAGCTTTTTTCAAGCAAAATTAAAATGAGTAAAACGAACATTTAGGCCGACCAATAATGCTTTGTGATGAGTTTAATATCTCAACATAGCAGCCGAAGAGGAACGATCAGAGAAATCACTAGCAAAAAAAAAACGTGAATTTGGGCACATAAATTTAGGAACGATTTCATTGCGCGAGGAGCTGTAGCCTTCGAAAATACAGCGATAAACATCCTTACTCCAATCTAGGAAACAAAAACGAGCGAGTCTGAAGGCGTGAGAGTGCGTTCATGCGGAGTAGAAAATAGTCGCGCTCGCCTATAAATAGCCAAAACATTCCCACCGGAGGTTGGCCAATCGGAGGGGAGGGGAGGGACGGATGACAGAAGAAAAGCGAACGTGTCCCGAGGCGCTATCACGCAGAAACCTATGACAACACGAAACGTGAGTAAAAAAAAGAGCGACACGTCACCCGCGCAGCCCGGTGGATGCGGTGCAAACCACACGAGGCAACACGGGACTACGGGAAAGGTGAGAGGGGTGGGGAGCGCAGTCATATTGAGAGTACATCAAGAACCTTCGGATGCACGATCCACGAATTTTCATTTCCAATTTGATAGATCATATTTAGCCCAGGCTAAAGGGTACCGATAATTCACCAATTACAGGCATTTGGGATTACGATCCATGCATCCCATTTACATATACACTGTACCGACAAGTCACTCTTCCAGGAGTCTGTCCTAGACCTCTGCCTCCTTCTTACATAGTTAATTTTTAAGTATTGTTTCTATTTTCATATTTTGCATTGTGTTAAAAAAATAAAATGAACAAAATTTTAAAAAACAATTTAAATTAAAACTTTACAAACTGTTGAAATTTGCTCCGCAATTTTACATGAAATTGAAAAAAATTACCAAGGTCAGGAAAGGTTAACAAAATTAGTACGGTCTAAGTTACCAGAATGATAGCACAAAAATAAAAATGCAAATTATCAAATTAAAAGAAAAAAATCAACACTAAAAATGACAACCATTAGTTTATTAATGTATGGGATTTCTACTGAATAAATGCTTTCGTACTAAGTAAAAACAATTTTAGATTTAAGTTTCTATTTCTCACGCCCATCACTATACACCAAAAACAGTACTCATATGTTATTTTTTATGTACTATTGTTAACTGGCTGGTTGGGTTGAGCCAAGGCTGACCGGTACAGCAAGATTATTCGCACCTCCGGCGCGGTCACACAGTGAGATCATTATTATTACAACGAAGGGCTCTAGCTTGCCTCCAGTTGGAAATTTCAAGTAGAATACTTTTTGCCTGGTGTTCACGATATTTTGAGGCAGCCTAATTATTACAGGAGAAACGATCATATCGATAAGATTAGGAAATACACCGCAGAACCGATAGATTTAATATGTCGTTTTCTCGCGTACAATAAGATACCATAATGCATGCTATAGTTTAGCTCTAGGATAGCTTCACTCGGAATAAGTAAAATAGGCCCTGCATTTGTAGTTAAGTTATTATATTTTTAAATATCAACCATCTCCTAGTTTCAGGTCTGACTGCGTGTCGTTGTCTTGAGTGCTTGGACTACGCCTAGTGAATGAGCGCGTTTCAGATTAAGGCTAGGATGAGTGCAGCATGCTTGGTGTGGAATCACCCGGTGTCACACATCCTAGTGGTGGATTGCACGGTGCCTCGTAGACGTAGATTTGTAGAATAGCGATCCCGATTTCACGGAGAATCAAGCTTTAATTAGGGCTGTTAATCGAAATTTTTATTCATAATTATGTGATGTGGCTTGAGGGCTCAAGGGGAGCCCTTGAGGGATACAACACACCGGGGCCGGGAACCAAGTCAGAGACTTCCGACCGATCACCCGGGGAGGGGCTGGAGAGGAAGGAAAAAGGAAAGAGGCGCCGCCGCGATAGAAGCCCGTCCACGCCTCTGGGGTAGGATAGATTCGGAAGGGATGGGACGGGGAAAAACACCTCAACGCTATAGAAGCGAAGAGGGCCCAACTAATTAGCGAAACCAGGCAAAGCTATTAATGTGCCAGCGATTTTAGAGGATTTTCCTATGAGGAAGAAAAATCCATCGATCAAATCGCTAGAAATTTTTATTCATAATGATGTGATGTATCAAACTCATACCTACCCAAAGCTCTTCCTTGCGATTTTTAATATGATAAATATTGGGAATATATGAATCGCTGTCCACTCTTCGCCACGCTGCGGGCATTTCTGAAAAACAATTAAAAAGGGACCAAATCTGCAGATAAAGTCAAGTTTCAACGGGACTGACTGTGAGCCACCTATCGACTCTCCATGACTTAATCACTATTATTACACCTCCTACTAAGTCTCCATGGTTCTAACAATTGGTTGTAAGTCGGTTACATACACATTGTTTCAACAAATTACTCTCCTATGAGTATTCCCTATGTCTCTCAGGACAAATGTCTCATTCTAGGCTTAGTACCATAAAAATGCTACGTGACTGATGGCCTTATGGGATTATGCAAATATGGAGAAAAGAATCAAAGATAAAAAATACAAATGTCCTATTAGGTAACTTAGGATAATAACAAAAAAGAAATCATGATGAAAATAAAAACTCTAGTTTATAGATTTAGGTTTCCTGTTCCCGTAAACACTACACCACACCGATAATGCGAATAAATTCTCAAATAATTCATACTTCTTCGTAAATTGAAAAACAAGGCAGGTATGTAGAGCTCACCAGAACGACATGGAACGCGAATACTCTTATAGGTCGGAAGAGGGAGCTGCATGAGAGCGAACGATCCCCAACCTTACAATCTTTGGTAAATGTCCCCAATGTTTCACTCGAAAAGGAACTTCATATTGAGAAGAATAGCTTTCGCGGTCCTGATTTCAATTGTAAATTTATAAGGAAGAATGAATACTCACGGCACTTGCATTTAGGACCATACTTGACCACTGGTCGCGAAGTTAGAACCGTTGTATAAAACCTCGTTCATAACAACTTAACTTGGCTTGTAATAACATGCGTAATAATCCACTAATTTTAGCTCAAAATATGCATCCATAATGATGTCGACTTCAGAGAACATACGGCAGTTTTTATGACTGTCACCAGACTATATTACACTAAAGTTAAAAATCGAGGTCCGAGACGGCACGAATCTTAACGAATATTTTTCGCATATTCTTATAAGAAAATTTTTCGTCATAACGGACAATATTCATCGAAGTAAAACTGTGTACACAAAATGTCGATAATTCAATCTTTGTACGCGTAAGTATTCACTTTGCCAATTATTTCAGTTAACCGCAACGCCATTCGCACGCAACTAATTGGATTTTATTTTAAATACTGTGTGTTTACTCAAACAAAACAAAAACTACCATAGCGGATTGTAAAATATGTATTATTTCGCCATTCTTGGGGTACAATAAACATTGCATCAGCTTTACGACATCTGCACAGCATGCATCAACTTTTTTCCAAGCTAACACGAAGACATAAACGATAAATCAAGAGATACATTTCGCCGAACGGATATATATCTAAGTAGGTAACCGTTTTTACCCGAACAATAAATGATTTCAACAAATACCATTTGTGCCTTCGAACACGTACCTTTTCTATTCCTTTTTTTAACGGCTGACTTCCAAACATCCACCGCCACAAGCCTATTGAGGCGGCTTGCGGGGTAGTATGTTTATATAGATAAGTGTAGCAATTGAAAAATACATAAAATAACGGATTATCGACAGAAATTACCAGATTTTATAGTTTGGATTTTTTGTCGCAAGTCGATCGAGTATAACCCGAAGAGCATTTTTTAAATACTTCATGAAAATGAATTGATCTTCGTTAACTGGAATAATCACCTCAAGTTATTGTTAACAAGGCTTAACTCTGCCATGGAAACGCGTCGCTGGAAGCGAATGATTCGGTATGCGATGGCAGCAGAACGGAGAGAAGGCGATCTTTCGGCGTGGCTGGAATCGGGACCGACTCCTCTGTAATTAAGAAACCGGGGAACGGAAAGATAAAGGGAAAAAAACAGGACCGAAAAGGCATGGAGAGTGAGGCAGACGAAAACAAGAAAGCCCTCATAAAACTTCCCGATAAGGCCGGAGCGGCGCCCTCCAGAAGCGAGGAAGAACCAAAATCCGGGCTCGTTGGTTCAGCCGCATTGCATAACGGAGCTCCGAGCTACACCTGATATTATGATTGTCCCGAAGCACGGCGCCGATACTTAGCGAGTTTCCAGAGGTGCGTTTTCACGAAAGACGAACGACTGGGCACCTATTATGGTTCCTAACGCAACCTGTTATCTTTCAGAAACTAAGCGAAGGCTATGATTCGCTGACATTCTTTTCGGCATATTTTAAAAAATGAACCGCAACTCACGAATCAACTGGTGACTTCCCATAAATACGACACTAGCTGCATGAGAAAATAAAAGCTCCGAGATTCGCAATACGCACATTTTTCTAGACGGGCTTAATACATATTTAATACGAGTGACCATCGCTCTACTCGGCTCATTATCACGCATAACAATGAAATCATATACCATCAATTAGAGCTCATACCGTATATTAAACCTGAAAAATTCATTTAAGGATTAACGTCAGGTTTTCTAGCTATCGACTCACATGACCGAAAAGTTTGACCGAGTTTTAACAGAAAATTCCAATTTTAACACACTTCATTGAATAAAAGGTTCACAGTTTATTTCCATGATTACCGAAGTAGTCTACGGCCAGAGAGGTATACTCGACACTAAGCAAACATCATCCAGCTTCCTATCGAGGGCACAGCAAAAAGTAACGCCTCCGATACTAACTCAGTAAACATTTTCTTCTTATAAAAGTGATAATAGTAAGATTAAAACGAAAGAAACATAATTCGGCTAGATACATTAATGAAGAACGGAGGATAATTTCAGAACCCCAAAGAGTAAGAACATGACAGCTGCTCGGCTTATTGATTCTCACACATTCTCCAGGCCCAACTTCAAAATCCTGCGAGCAGATCAAAGAATTACACCAGCTAAACATTCTCACCATACAAACACACCGACCAGAAGACAACTGACTAGTCTGGCAACGCAACTAACATGGTTCGAATACCGCGACGAGCGGCAATGTTCTCTACAGTCAAGGAGGGAAGATAAAATCAGTCGCTGAGTCATGAATTCATAATAATCCCTCGGATTCGAAAAAGAAACAATCAAATGGAGCAGAATATCAGATAAATTAAAGTTGCAGTTTCCCTAAGAGAAATGTAGAATTGACAACTAAACTACTTGTTTCAACACCCACTGTCATAGGAAAGTCACCGCTTCACATGATAATGCGTTGAAGTTATTTGATATTGAGAGAGTCTAAATTAGCTGTCAAAAACAAATTTCTCCGTGGTTAACCGCAATTCTCATTTACCAGCTTCTTCGCTACGGAAGCGTCCAACCTTGAATTTTTATAGATATTAAAACTCACAGTTCGATGCATTAAACCAAGAACCAATAGATAGAAGTAGGATTTCAATAACGACTGTCTGAAAAAGGACAAAGAACAAAAGCAACCACTATTCATACTATATACCGAGAAAAGAAAGCCACGCGAGAAACTTCTCTCATAATTTCCAATAACAAGCTAACTAACAGGGACAAATCATTCAAAAATGTACTTTTTAACACCAAAGAATGAGCGACTAATATAGGTAATTCTACGTTAAATACTCCCCAAGAATGAGGTAGGAAATAAAAATTACCCATAGCCATCTGCACCAAATATAATAAGGCAATATAACCCTAAAGTGACATTTTGTAAATAAACAAATGGGACCCATGTCCCAAGATAAATATATATTCTCCCAGACCAGCTTTTAATCATGCTTTCGAACCATCCTGATGGCAATGACCGAAAGCTACTTTCCGGCGGTATTAAATGCGATTTATACTACAATGGACTATAAAATATCCCCCAAATAAATGCATACACATGCTGCTGGTGTAGAAAGCTCTCACAAGGCAAAGGTGGTTGCATGAACGTAATATGATAGAAAAGGGCTATGTGAAGCATTCTTTGGTGTTATCCCTGGGTGTAAGGTCTTGGAAGGCTACCCAGATTTCCAAAAGGGCTGTATTCCTTAAGCCAAAAGGTGTAATGACGTTATGTTAATGCATCTCTCACTAATATGCAATCCTAATCCCTCACTATATAATAGCGAACTACATAAAAGCAAAAATAGCTTTTGAGTTGAAGTTTTTATATCGCTACATGTCGGAGGAGACAGAGGATGTGAAAAATAGATATGATGTGACAACGGTTGTCAAGGAATGGGAGGATGAATGCCATAAAAAAGTTAGCTAGCATACACATGAAAAATTAGAGACAGGATCAATAAATTTGGAATTCACATTTACTCCTTGAATAGAGAAAGTTAGACGACTAATAACAAGAACGTCAATGCGTGGAAATATGCAGGGGAGAATAAAAAAGGTATATCGCATTCCGTGTGCAAGCAGTGTTATCTCGGGCAGACGCGCACGCAAGAGTCTGCGATGAGATGCGGAGGACTTGTGCAGCGAAATTCGAAGTGAAGGGCGGGGAATGCGGCCGGGAAACTCTTTGTGTCAGACGGGCGCGCCGGTCGACTTTCAACTGTTCATACGAAGTGAGGAGCGCATGGTTCACGCCTGAGTTCCACCTCGGGGCGCGGACAATCCAAAGCGGAGGTAAGGAATACGAAGGATACCACTTAAACGAAACAGAAAAATAATCAAGACTTGAATCCACGAGAGGTCATCATCATCATCGCAAGTCAGCAATCCGAAGATAGGTTTGACGCAGCTCTCCACTCTTTCACATCCTAATCTATACATACGGACGTATTTATTCTCTTTTACATGCCTAATAACCAATCTTATGTTTTTCACCCCGACAGTGGCTTAGTAAGCACGACCCTCGCCACATTTGCCACAGTGTGGACTGGAGACGTCAACATCTTGTTCGGTAAAACCCATCCCGAAGTTCGCTCTGAGAAAATGACTTGGTGGTGTAACTGGCTAACACACCTGACCGGCAATCGGGAGATCTGGATTCGAATCCCGGCTAATTCAAATATTTTTTCATGGCGAACTTCATCCGTTGGTGTATTTATCTTATGTTACTCATTTGGGGCCGCCCTTTGCCTATCTTGCCGACCACATGCCCCTCGATGATGATAGTCTTCATCTGGTCACCATGCCGCATGATGCGGCCAATTAGATTTTCCCGCCTTACTAATAGTTTTTAGAAGCTTCTTATGTCCCCTTCTCTTCCTAGCACTTGGCATGGACGAGTAAGTAATTACTTACGGGGCGCATGGGAGAGGAAATTGACAAATTGACAGAGTAATTATTGAGGAAATGCTAATACAAGACAAAGGGGGAAAAGAGAAGAGCATTAAAACCCCTAATAGAAGAAGGAACAAAGTATTCATGAAGCATTACCACAAAAAAAATCACTCAGTGACTAGTTGACGGGTTTCATCTGCAAATCAATAAGAATAAAAGTACAATGTAGGTTAATAACAGGAAGCTAGATTCCAAGACTTGCACTTCACAATATCAAGAAGAGGAGCATAGTTTCTTAAATAAGGGAAGCCAAGCAAACGGCGATGAATGCATCAAGAACAGCCCAATCGGAAAGGGAATTCGACAGGAATAAATTATACAAATATGAAGAAAAACACCTGAACGCGGACAATCCATCGGTAATTACCCCCAGAGCATGCATCTTTGCGGCGGTGCAGGGTTATCGATAAATGCAGCAAAGTAGTAGAGGTTAAAACCATTAGAAATTTGTTGCTAAATATGAACGATGACGATAAAATGGATTGACTGAGTGAGTAATAAAGAAGTACTCAAAAGAGCAGGAGAAAACCCATTGGAGGGAGACGAGACAACCAAATCAGCCATATAATGGGAAGTGATGGCCTGATACGAATCGCTGAAGCACAAGGGTGCACAAAGAATGAAAAAGAAAGGTACTAGAATTCTGGAATTGAGTGATTAGTGCGAACATGTCTTTCTGGACAATTTACGCAAAACAGGTTCCATTAGAAGAAAGATTTATTAGTACTTTCCCGGCGAATAGACTTCGTGTAATGTTCCCGGTATCGTCACCGGGCTGACGATGGCCGTACATCGAAACGTCGGCAGTTATGCAGTTCCTGACCCGGTGGCGATCCCGAGAACATTTCACCACGTCCAATTACATCACTCACTCCTTCGACCCAAATGTTGGTTCGGATAATTGAGGATAAACCTGGCCCTGGGCTATTAAAAGTGAGCGAATAATTTAAAATAACTGATAGCTGGAGCAAACTTTCACGGGGCTACTTTGACGTAAAAATCTCAAGCATAAATCCTTGATAAAATTGTGCGTCACAAAAGTTGGAAATAGTTACAAGCACTAATTTATGAATCTCAAATCAACTCCTCCCCATTGATTATTTAGGAAAGCAACAGCATATACGTAGGAGGGTACGTACATACTAAGGAAGAATATACATGTCGAAAAACATTATTTCTTTCACTAAAGGGAAGGATAACACCGTCAACAAATGTTAAATTCCTCCACATGATTTTGAGAGAAAACACGTCAATTGCCAACAGGAACAAATGTGACGCTTCTTCCGAAAGAGTGAGCAGGTCTTCTATACCATTCTGCAATTTTACCCCCAGAGTTCCAAGAACCTGCTGTACACTAGGATGAACTCACATGACACGCAGCCTAACAACCAAGAGGGGAGCTTCAGGGTACCATTACGGTGAAGACATGACAATAACAGTGCATTGATCAATTACACTAACATCAACAGTAATATTTTGGAGAAAGTCCGAGGCCATACATTGGAGAATATCTAGATATTTCAATAAAGTAGCTCTCAATCGCATCCCTTTCAGCGGCCCTTTTTCCCCGATAACGTCCGTTACGCACCTATCTCGAAGCTATTCATGAAAACCCAGGCGGCATGACAGCTAGATGAAGAGGAAAAGAGAGCAGAGCCCCCGAGGTACTTTTTTCGGAGAAGAATTCATTTTACCGCCTGAAAGATGACAGAATATATCAAATACTAGACTACGTAAGGATTTGAAAGATTTAACTTTCTCCCGGCGTTCTAAATGGAGATCCAGCCCGAATGGAAGCCCGAGAACTGTTTACGTAAGGAGTTGAATCGAAGGTAGGCTGAAACGGCACACGATTCATCGTTTCCCTTTCCACGAAAACCAAGTCAAATCGAGAATCACGCGCAGGGGCCCTAAATAAGAGCCCAAAGGAAGTTCCAGCCACCAAAACCCCATAGTGGGCGCGTTACTCATCCGTTGAATGCGCTGGTTAACAAAGTGGAAAACGCAGACTCGGGCGACAGCGGAAGGGCGCAACGAAAGAGCGATGATATTATAGACGTGCTTTTTTAAATACTGATACCGTACATGACATAAAGCAAGCTTTTGACCAAAGACAGTGCTCATCATTATTTAATTAGATCAGCGGTAGAGAAAGTTCCGGCGGATGAGAGAAAGTTAATTGAAAAGATGACTGCGATGGAAGGAAGGATGATGGGAAAACGAGGAAGAAAAAGAAGATAAAAGGGTTAATGGCACGAGGAGAGAAAAGCAATTTGCTGGGATAATAAAAGAAATACCTGCAACTTGAGAGAAATTACATGGAATATTTTCAATATATCAACGTATTCTCCAAAAAAAGCAAGGAAAGGCCAATTTTTTAACGAAAGATGGTAGAGCATGACACGCGCAGGGAATATATAATATTTTTACAAAAATGGCAGTTAATTCCGTATTCCAGTCGAACTTTACCATTGGCTCCTACTTTTCGTTCTTATGTCAACAAGTTACCAGAAAGATTTTAGGTTCGCTCAACCAGTTTCAAGATCTATAGTTGCCTCGTAAGCATTTCTACTGTATAGGGGCAGTTCAAAATCGATTACATTACCGGGTAACCAACCTACGGGTTGAAACACAGGAGTAAGTGATCAGAAGATAGAAAAGACTGGTAAACAACCGCCAAGATTTTCTCGCAGTGAGCAATCAATCAGGAATGCCTTCTAACTTTACTCTCCTAATCCAAATCATAAGGGCACAACGTATGTGGAAAACGCACGTCATCGCGTGAAAATAAAAATAATGAAGAACATGCTCCATGGATTCTAATTTCTCTGATATTTGGGGAATTACTTTTAACGAGAGGACAATATAGACGAGGCCGATGAGAATATAAAACTGGGGGTCAATGAAATAAAAGCGGAAGAAGATCTATAGTATTACATCTCCCAGATCCTAAATTAGAGTTATCTCTTTTTGCGGAGGCTTCCGCGGAGAAATTTTGATTGAACCAAGACGCTGAGGGAACTTTCGGCGAATATGTCAACAACCAATGCGGCGCAAGCCCTACAAACATTATCACAAATGTGACATGTCTTATTTGACTATCGTACAGTTGAACGTCAGACTCCGTTCAGTAATAAGGTATATGAAATAGGTCCAGTGTGGGCATTTCAATGCGAAAAATCTGAGGAGAACAGCAAAACATCCAACTCTGACATTTCTCGGATCTGATCATAGTATTAATTACGAAAGCACGGCAACATAGCCCACTCGTAACGGGAGCCATCGTTGTTGTGGCATCCCATGCCGCTCGCGTAAATGGTACGACGCAGACGCAGTGCGGCCAACGCCACTGCACCACCGACCGGCAGCTTTCGGTGTACACACACTCGAGGGCCGATGGAGGCAGGGAGCAGCAGCAGCTGAGGAGAGGCGCGGGAAGCTTGCCCGCTGCGGGGCGGGACTGCGCGCAAAGAGAGAGAGAAAGGGGTTCCCACGGGGGCGGACGGGGGGCGGCGGGGAGGGAGGGGCGCCCCCGACACCCGGATGGTGATCGAAATAGAGATGCGAAGAATAAAAGGAATTCCCCCGACGGCGGTGGTGGTGGTGGCTCTCTCCCTCACAGCCATTCCTGCACCGGAAGGACCAACACGCTTCAGACGGAATCACAAGGCGAATAAAAAAAACACAGAACTGGTGCAGGCGACCCAGCGCGTTGCCGCCGTCATCTACAAAGGAGTGTGGCAAGAGAAGTCACGAATTCTCATTAAAGTGCGTATTCTACCTATTAAGGCCTGTTTACACGATACATTAACATGTACGAGTTAATGTCTGTTTGCATGAATCATTTTTGTGGACCGGAACGGAACATGTACGAATGCATGAACCAAATTAGAACAGGTTCTATTTTCTGTGCATGCATTCGCACAAGTTGGGTGGTTACACGGTGCATTTTGGCGTTCATTCTCGCGTTCATACATTAGACATTAACCCGTACGCGTTAAGGTACCGCGTAAACAGACCTATAAGGTTGGTTTCCATGGAGTATTTAAGAAGTTTTCCACCAGTTCTTCCCTCCAACAATGTTTTCAAAATCCCCTCCCCGCTCGCTACAACCAAACCTTCTGCCTCCTCCGTATCTCATCTAGAAGCTGCCTATTCTCACCCGTCGTGCCCAGCAGTTCGTCGTTCCTCCTCCTCTCCGTTCACTCCATCCTTTCCATTCTTCGCCACGTCCACATTTCGAAAGCCACGTATTTTTTGTGTTAGTTAAGTTTCCACGTTTCCGTACTGTAAAGCGATACACTCCAGATCAGACCTGGCCTACTACAATTCATTATCCCGCCAATTCATTTATGTCATTGCTTAATCCTTAGATGGTGAGCTACAGCTCTCTGTTCCTCCCGACCCCCTGCTAGCACATTACTTCCCTGATGCTCCTCATAGCATGGTAATTGAAGGATGCGACTGACAGCTGAAGTCATTAGCGCCACTGGAAGGGTGGGAAGGGAAGAATGGAGAGAATTTCGGCGTCAGTATCGGCCTGCTCTAAACGAAAAGCACACAGAGGACCACGGCTTAACATCCCATCCGACGGACAAATCGTTGCACTAGGAGTGCCTCCAAGAAGCACTCATTCAGGGATTGGGTATTCACTGAAAACTCTCTGCCATAGACGAGATTTGAACCCGAGCTCACATTGTGGGAAGCCAACACTGAGGCTCTTCTCTGTATCCTTATTGATCTGCCAAAAACACTTGTCTCTTGGTCATTCTGTGGGAACTTTATCATCAATTCTATCAGTATTCTTGCATTACCTTTCCCATGTCATTGCTTTGTCTCATTATGCGGGTAAACCACCGTGTTCTTCTTTGTCGCACAGTGATCTATAGCACCCTTTCTTCGCCTATTCTTTACTGCCAATAAAGATACAGAAATTGCGACCTTCTAACACTGATATTACAGGGGGACGCTCAAATCATTTGAGAAAAATTGAAAATACAAAATCTGTCTGAAAATTAGAAGAAAAGAACTGAATACGGAAAAACGAATCTCCCACAGCGGAGAAGAAATTATGGCGCCGGTTTACCCAAATAACTTCGCTGAATGGGAAATATGAGGAACAGGACTTAGGACTTGAAATCGATCAGGTATCATAACAGTTGTTACCTAAGCACCCATATGATTACTTAAATACCTAAACGATATGATTACTTCTATATTCAAGCGAATAAAACAAAACCTGAATCAATAGAGTCCTCCCATAATTACTATGAGGAACTTCACTAAATCATCACGTAAGGGTTTAAACATTAACTTTTCGATGAAATTTGAAAGTTTGCTAATACCAATCTCCTTGCAACTTGTGTACCCAAGCAATGACTTAAATGTTAAAATAAATACCTGATTACGCGAAGAAATACAGAGTACTCATATTATTACAATGACCAGATGAATGTCGTATATACCTCATTCGAGTCTTCATCGACGTAAAACATGTCTGGGTTCACGCCGGTAAATTCGTTGCAGAATGACCCACGCTGCAGATCCCGAAAACTGGTGGTTTTAGAGTTCACCGGGGTATTCGAAGTATCCACTTGTTTTTACACTCAATCAATCATTCTGGCACTCGTATAACGACTTTAATTCATGAATAATTACTAGAGTATCCAAGTAATCGGAATAAACATTCGAATACTTAGGTGACAATTTTGGAGAACCCCTCCCTCCAACCATATGATGCCGCAACGGAGTAAACCGACAATAACTATAAATAAATCACGTCTTTTAAATAATCGTACAGCATAATGCTTAAGATCAATTGAGGTCATTTAGAGAAATTAAATACAAACGAAAAAAATTTTTTTAATAAAAAAAATAATGAAACATTGGCATATACAAGGGACAAGAGGACATGGCCTGGGGCAGGTACATTGAACGGCACGGTAAATGATAAACATGGTAAGAACCAAGAGGTATCGTATTTTCCATACCTCTGAATAGTAGGGAAAGCGTCAATGACATGGTTCACTGACAATACTAGCCATTTTTTTCATTACAATTATTCATTCATTACGGCGACGTTTCCGTCCCTGAACACGCACGTAACCCTTTGCCAATCAGTGCAGAGCCCATCGTATTATATGCTTTGTAAACTTTAAATAAAAATTATAGGCACTTAGAATCGCAGGTTTGAAAGGACATAACCAAAAACCAATTCCAATAATATGGTGTGGATACTGCAAATGATGGCTGCTGCACATTCAATGAAATGGGTTTCAACCTGGATCCCTAGATGTGTACTTCAAACATTATCGAGACTGAAGCTTAAATGACCGAAATAGACCTCAAAACAATTATTTTTTTATCCAAGGAAGAGAAACGATGCATATATTCCGATGAATCAGGAGCAATTGCATGGAACTCAACATATTGTTGTATGGTTGAAGAGGGCAAAGAACTAATAAGAAATAAAGGTCTTTATTATTATTAAACGTAATCCTACAGGTAAGATAGGTTTAAATATAAGGCATTTTTTTAGAATCAGCCCGGCCAGTCCACCCCTCCCAAATAGTACCTTCTTCAAATCACAGACATATAATTAGGAGTCAGGCCAAATCCCAAACATTTACAATGAAAACTACATACATTACGGGAGGAACTGTGGAAATTACTAAATGAACACTAATATCCAATAGAGTAAGAACTAACATTCGTACCCAATATGGAGGAATTATTTTTGTAGCATCTAATTCAATCAATTAGAGTACATATGCGTAAAAATCAGTAGTACCCTCCAGACGTCCCGCGCGCGGCTAAAAAGTAGCTTTAGCCACAAAGAATGAGTATATACATCACATGTCGTTCGATCGATTGAGCACAAATCAACGCCGAAAAAACCGACAGAAAATATAGCCAGTCATCTACTTTCTTTCGAATCCAATAACTTATCAGTAATTGAAAAAATTGGAAATGGATAGAAAAAAGCCTATTATAATTACGTTGACTAATCCCGCTCATTCTTTTGATGGGGTTAACCTAGCATATTTTAGCAACTCGGCACCTCAACGCGACCTTTCGGTTCAATTACGACGGATTTACAATATATGCACAGAAGAATGTATAGAAATTGTAAACATTGGTGAAAGTCATAAGATCAGGTTTTTCTATCCCTTAAGTATTTACACCAATCGCAGGTGCATTAAAGTCAATTTATTACCTTTTTAACCCTCACAATTTTCCTAAACGTAAAGACGAGCTCACTCAAAAAATGATAGAAAATGGTGAAAGAGCCTTTACCACTTCAAAATATGCACCGATCCCGTAGATCGAGCAGTTTCAGTACTTGCGGATATTTTATATAGGTAAAGGATGAAATTAAATTTAAGTCGTTATTATTTATTACTAGCCTGAAGCTTTTCCAGCATATTTTATCGATTTCCATGTTAATATATCTTCTCAGTTAATTTCAGTTAGTGTAGCAATCCTGTGTATACCAATAGAAAAGCTAGCTGATACGAGTTACATACCGTGGTAATTCAGGCTGATGATGCGAGCAAGAAAGTCTAGTGCTTGTCTCAAATGAAGAGAAAACATCTAACTGGGACTACCCAGCAAAACCAAATTTCCACCTCCCATCGCAAAAGGCGGTGGGCGGCAGGGTAATCGCAAGGCTAAATTTTAATGCAGTCAATCACGAAGGATGGGAATTTCTAAGTTTACGTGATGAGGTATGTTTTGATGATGATAATGATGGAGGTACATTACAATCAATGAACAAGTCCGTTTTCGCATTGTGAAAACGGATAGCCGATGCGCTCTCATACATAAACGATTAGTTGTTATACTGCGACTCCTTTGCCACCTTTTCTGAATGGATTACATCTGCAGTCTCATATTAGCTTATTAAATAAATCGAACGAAAGACACAATATCAAAATCCCTTACAGATTATTACTTATTATATTTACTAGATAATTCCTTTCTGTCAATGGTCAAATACGAATAACAGTGAATACGGAGAAGGTTAAAAAAACTAGCCTCTCTCGCATTTAGTAAATTTTCTAATCCGATGCATGTGGCTCATCAAATTCCCAGTAAGGCCTTAGAAAATCACCTTCCTCTACATGGGTATGATAAAAGAACGGTCGATTCCGACCTTTCTAACTTCATTTCAACTACATACAAATTTCAGCAAGATGGGGATCAACACCTCCATCACACACTGACGCAAATGTTCCAAACGTGTTTCCTCCCCTAAATGTGCCAAGTAAGTACATCACTCGTGCATGACAATCAGCCAAGCAATCGCTACTAAATGTGAGCATAAATGAGCATGCCGGCATCACGACCGCCTGAGCGTGACTTGGGCACTGTGCGAGGCCGAACTCTTCCAAGGTGGATCAAGGGGTAAGACCCCTCCGAGCACAACCCGGGCCCAGCAGTCACATTTTCCGTCGCACTAAACATGCCACCCCGACATCTCCTCCGCCCATCGCCCGCTCTTCCCTGCCCCTTCGACCGACCCTCACTCCAAGCCACGGGCGGCGCAGCATGCGAAGGAATCAAAGAGAGGCTCCCGAGAAACCGGATGATATGACAGATTAGGAGATTGAGAAAGCAGAAAGTGGATCGCGGGTAATTAGGTGCATCCCGCTACAACATCAATACCGCGACAAACTTCGGATCGGGTGTCCCCCATTTCCTGGCGAGCTCTCCGCCGCCGGGCAAATCCCAAGAACATGCCAAGCACAGGGCCACTGGTCACATTGGTACACACAAACACCGCGGGCGAAGTAGGTACTCCATAAACATGAGGAATCGAGATGCACCTCCAAAGAATGTTTAAGTCCTTCCCACTGTACACATGGTTTAATTGGTCCATAACGCGACCTCTGACAAAAACATTACATCCAGGATTTCTTTAATTGATGTCATCCAATATAAGTCTTCGGGAAGTCTCATAAATTCACTGCTGAGTCCCAGAAACGGTAGTTTGACGGGGGTTAATACTGAAGCACAACGTCACTTCCAAGAACACAGACCATGATATAATCATATTTTGTAACTATGTAAATCACGATAATCACAGACCAAATGCTGGCTATTAATTGCCACACATTCACCCTGACACAATACAAACACAACAGCAGGAAGTTCACTCAATTCTAAGCAACTCTCATGTGCGAGTAGCAACACATTTCCTGCACTTACACTAGGATTGATTACACACAGAGATATAAAGCAGAAAGGGCCAATCCATACTGTAACGGGATACATGCAAAATAAAAGCAATTCAATGCTGAAGATCAAAGTTCATCACATTCGCAATATAATGATATAATCCACAACGTTCGAAGTAATCCGCAACAAATAGCAGGACTAGACATAATATCCGCAAAGAATTTTACCTGCCAACTACATCTCCAAGTCACATTTACCTTAAAATGAAATTTTCATGGTTGCAATGCTTGGTTAACTCAGTACGACGTAACCTTAATCATTCGAAAAATCATTAACTGGAATATTAAAGGAAAAACCGGTAGGGCTCTTGAAATATGGGTCGCGGGAACGTCGTTCGAAAGGTAATATTTGTGAATAATCGTTGAATTTAATTTGGATTATATAATGTCGTTTATAAATAAGGGCTAAAGTATCACAATATCAGAAAACACTCAACTGTGAAATTAATAAGGATAAACAAAGGAGCGATGCTAGCATAAACATCGCTTATTGCTCAATATTTTTCAAAACTATTACTGTAAGCTGTTAAAAATTTCGAATTCACGCAGAATATCAACAAACTACAATAACTTACTGCAACAGCTTTCGTAACTGACATAATACGCTCCGCTTCAGAATAAATGCAACATAGCCCATCCTCCAAGCAGACGACCCTTGACAGTGAAGCTTACAGCGAAGTTACATTATGAGTCACGAAAGGCAAATGCACATACTTCATAAGATTTCAACCCCGTGTTTTTTGCTTTAAACCTCATGCATATTTTAACGATAAAAAGCAACGTATAACATAGAGTAATCGATAGAAATGGCGACGGAGAAAATCAATCCAAGTAAAGCAGCTATATAACACCAATACCGAAGGAACGTTTAAGGCACTTACTTTTGATCACCCGCTCTGTGGTTGAGAGTTTCTGATTGTTCGACGACATTGCGAAGTTCTTATACACTTATACTACACCATAAACATCGGATGTTCCTGGATACCACAGATATCACAAGCTAAATTCTACTGAAACACAAAATGTCGTGCACTGGAAACCTAACAGCAATGCACACTGCGCAGAATTCGGCGCAGGGAGACCATTTGTCCCACAGTATGAGAAATTAGTAATACAAAACGCTCCCAATGTGCATCTCTCTTACATGCCTGCCATCATTAGTTCATATTTATTTAATAATAAAACCAATGAACATTATTTTTAATTATTTTAATAACTTGATGTTTGATTAAAGTTCTTTGATATTTGCTATAATTATTATTTAAGTCCCTGTCAAATATAAGTTTTTGCTATAAAATTTTCATAGTAGCAGCCGAAAAATACGGTCTAATCGCAATTCAGTCAAGTTTTCAGCCTCAGTGTTTGTAAACGTATTTTCTCATTAATTCGTGCTAATAAGTTTCTTTATTTAGATAAATTCAATCTGATAAACGGAGTAGTTCGAATCTTTTAATAGCTGACGCCAATTCCATAGCTTATACTAAATTTTACTCGCTGGGCGTACCCATTGGCACTTTATTTGTAAGGTTTGTAATTTTCCGTCGAATTAGGTAATGTGATGCTGGCTTTTATTTGAAATTGACAATATTTTGTCCTATCAATAGTTAATGCTGAACAGTTATGGAAATGTTTTTTTAAACTGTTCGTACTCCTTTCAATCAAGGTTTTATTTTTGGCTCGTTGTTGAAACTCTTACATTATTTGATTAGGCAAGCTTGTGAACATCCTTTTCTTGTTTAAGATACAATTGTTATCTATATTGGTGTACTATGTGTTTCATAATTATAAATTCTAAATACTTTGGGCGTAAAAAAGGTATAACTTGATGTAAACTGGAGCTGTATGAAAGACATTAAGATTTTACAATGTCAATGCCTTTGATGACAAGAAATTCAAGGTCATGTGGTGAAATATTCTTCGTTGCTTTTGCCATTATTAACAAGAAATCATCTGCAATAAAATTCCTATCTAGTAAGAATTCGCAAGTACCTTCTTTATCCAACTATGGCCATGAATGTTTTGATGTTATTGAGTCGCTGAATTCTAAAACTGCAAGTTACATGGACGTTTGAAGGCTCGTATGGTAATGATCTCTTGATGACAAAGAAATATATCAGCTTATGGTCAAAAATCTGACTTTACAGGTTTGAAGATAGGCTTTCCTGGCTGTATTTCTCATTATTTTTACCATACTCAGTTGATTTTACCAGTGGAATGAACGTCCTTTGATTCCCTTGGTTTCTCACCATTTTTCTTTTATTGATTCATATTTTATCAACTTCGTTTGACACTATGGATGAGACAGAAGTTGCAACTAAATTAATGCAGATTTTCTGCAAAAGGTTTTGACCAAGGTTATAAACAAAGATGAAAAATGGAATTGCGCACAGGGCTAAGGACTTCCACTGTCACAATATCCAACTCAACCACCGGGTTGCATCATTGTTGTGTGTCATTACTCAAACTGTCCTGAGACTGGAGACTAAAGCTCCTTCCTGATGTTATGATGACCCGTGGGGAAAATGTCATGGTGTCTTGATATTTTCCTTGTGCCTTGATGTCAGTGCCTCAAACATTCACACCGTGGCATTACCCATATTTACTTCCATATAGGTTGTATTATATGGGGGTATCACTCTATTGTTCTTTTTGATAGGTTATTTCATAACTAACTGGAACATATAACAACTGGTTATATTGAACAGCAACGAGTTGGAATCTTGATAATGCAGTTTTAAATTATTTGTGCACCAAGAAACTCTTCATGTCAACCTGGATAATGCCAACTTCTGACATCCACGAAATGATTTCAGCTTCAGAAAAATTCTCCAAGTATGGGTTGAAATTGTACGAAAGCATTTGGCCTCATGTAAGATAGAGTATCCTAATGCATGTGTAGGACAAGGCAGCTAAGTGTTCATTTTAGTATGGTTTGAAAAAGTTGAGCGAAAGTGTTTTACATTGATGAATTTTTCTATGGTTGAATGAAAGTCATGGTTGATCTTTTACAAAGAGACTTGCAAAAATGATTAATACTATTGATGACTTCATACTTCACTGAATTTACATTTTGACATCAAGTTTATAAGTGTCATTCATAACTACAAAATGACTGTGTCAACAAGGCCTTTATCAATGATGAAATTAAAATGAACTAGATGTGTGCAGAAAGATGGTCAATATATAATGGAATTAGTGGACATAACCCTGCTGGCCTCAGGGGCGGCGGGGTAAAGTCCTCGCCTACCAAACCGAAAGTCAGGGGTTCGAGTCCCACCTGGGTAGGTTGTTCCCACCAAGGTCATGGTTGTGTGTGATAAATGAGTTTTAATTCAGGACAATGAAATTAAAAAAAAATATAAGTACATAACAATGCATCTAGCAAAGCTGGAGAGGAGCCAGTCCAAAAATAATCTATTGTGCATTCAATGCTGAATATTTACAATTGAATTGCTTATTATAATAAATACCGTATAAGTCTGAATATAGTCCCCCATTTTATCCATAACTGCCCGTGATAAAAGTTAAGGGGGGGACTATGTGCAAACCCATTTTAAAAATTTTTTCCCGAAACTCAAGCCTCAAAATTAGGGGGGGTGGGTACTTTATTCAGAGGGGGACTATATTCGGAGGAATACAGTAAATATTGTTCATCTTTCAACCCATTCATACTGATTTAGTGAAGACAACCATACTACAATGCTTTAGAAAGTTGTTAGAAAACTGAAAGGAGCTATGTGAACTATTGCATCAAAAGCAAATGAAAATGATTCACTCCTACTTAATGTATAGTGAGACTAGGGCCTGTTTAAGTGCCAAGCGAAGTACGTGGTGGTGTAGGGCACCAAGCAAAACAGGGTGCCGAAGTTCAGTACTAATCAAACAAGGATATTAGAGGTTGAGGGTTGGTTTACTCCACAAAATTATTGTAGAAGTCAGGATATATTTTTATAAGTTTAAGCTGACATTTAAGCCGTAACCCATATTTATAAAGTATTTGTATTTATATTAAAATTTCTCCAGAGAGAATCCTTACTATCTCTCAGGTTATTTATAAGGGTAATATTTTTTGCTACGGTATAAAAATGTCTAGAACTGGCTCTGAGTGAGACAGCTGGAGAAAACAAAAAGCAATGTGCCAGCCTTTTGGTATAAGTGGTGGACAAAGGAATAAATGTACTGTTGCCTTGAATTTAAGGTATCCACATTCAATTCTAGTTCATCATGCCTTTATTTTATTCATCCTAAAAATGTGTTGGGTTCAAGAGGCTCATGAGTTTGGAAGAGAGGATTTGAGTTTTTGAACTAACCAACACTCTCTCTTTTGCAGAGGAGCGTCTGTAAAAAGTTTTCATACAGTGTCTGATTCAAAACTAGGAAAACTAATGTACCTACTGAATTAGTGAGTGAGTTTTAATAGAGAGGGTTTATTTTGCGGAATGGCAGGATACAGGACTGTTTGAGTAACACGAGCTTCACATAGGTACAACATTTACTGTACACCTTATGGTTTAGCGCAGCATAAGTAATGCACCCCTGAAAAAAATTCTTAAAATTGCTTCTAAGCATTAGATGTGACTTGGCAGGGGCAAATGGGACAAATTTCCCTCAAATACAACAAACATATTATGATGGAAGAGGCAGTGAACATGTTAAATCAGTGAGTTTTGATAAAGATTAGGTATTGATTAGTCAGTTGGTGAAAGCAGGCACATAGCCAAAAAATTGGCTTTGTGGATGGATGAAGAGGTTTTGTGGTTGCCTACACTACTAATTTAATTTAATCTCAAGAGCGATACACTCAGTGAACACATACATTTCATCAAATAAGCTATACATTTTATTTAGGCACTGTTGAAAATTAAAGTAATTGTTATTACTTAAATGATGTTAGTTATCATAGCTTGGTGTCCATAGGAGGTTGATCCTTAACTTTGCCTGATTTTTTTGAAATTTTTAAAAATATTGGGGCTGTAGTGGCATTCCTGAATACAATCTGATTTTGAAAAAATCTTTGTGCAATGCTTTGCTTCCTTTTTAATGGCAGCTATTATCAAAAGGACAAGGGCCTCTCAATAGGTTCAAAAAGAAACTTCTTGATCTTAATGATGCACTAGAGCAAAGGTGGGCAAATTGTGGCCCGCCAAAGAGTTTGTGATGGGCCAACGCAAAATTAAAATAAAATGTGATAGGGTACACTTATCTCATTAAATTGATTATATAATAAAATATGCTAGCAGCTAGAAATTTAACTTATATAAAGTTAGCCAAATAAATAAGTTGAAAAAACTACCACTATTGTTTGATTTTTATTATACAATTTATATTTTTTCTGAAATTAAATATAATGTGAACTGATGAATACAATCAATGCAAATGGTGTGGCCCTCTGATAACATTTGGTCATACCAAGTGACCCTCGAGCACAAACAATTGCCCACCCTTGCACTAGCTAATAAAAATTTTTATTGGTTTCATTATGTGGACGATGTTTTATGCTGTTGGACTGGAAGCCGTCATCAATCTGACATGTTTTAATGTGTTTTAACTTTCTTCTCAAAAACATCATCTACAATTGATAAAGAAATTTCCAGAAAGTTGAATTTTTAGATTTTACAATATCTATTCATAATAAGAAAAACAATTTTGGAATGTTTAGAAAACCAACTACTATAGGCATAGTCATCCCTCACTGCTCATGCCATCCTATGCCCAGCCAAATGGCTGCTTGCAACTGTTTGACTTGTAGATACTAAATAAGATTATATTGAATAATGATTGTTTTAGATAAGAACTTGACGTCATCCAAAACATTGACTTTATCAAGGATTTTGACACTATTCTGGCTCTTAAAAACTAGATAAAAGTTGATTGAAGAGAGACAAACTGGTGTATGCTACGTGATGTATCAGAAATTGCCCCAATATTTCCTGACCGACTACTTGTCACTTCTTCTGGAGCTTTGAGCAGTCGGTCATGAAACGTCGGGGCAATATCGCAGTCACGCAGCATACACCCATATGTCTCTCTTTAATCACCATGAGCCACAAAAGCTTTAATCAAGTAATAGATTATATTATAATATTCTACCGATTAAGGTAGGTTTCCATCGAGTACTAAAGAAGTGATTTTGGAGCCTCCCTTTCCTTCCTGCGCTGCCTTCTTCAATTCACCGTAAGGCCTACTCCCTTTCAATCTATCTAAAAATCCTATTCTTTTCCTTCCCCTCTCTCGTTTACTTAACATTCTACCCTCAAACACCATTTTCAATATCCCATCTCTGCTAAGTATTCGCTCCATCCATACATTCTGCCTCCTCTGTATCTCATCTAAAAGCTGCCTCTCCTCGCCAACCACATCCAGCACTTCGTCGTTCCTGTTCCTCTTCGTCCATTTCACCTTCTCCATACCCACATCTCAAATGCCTCCAATCTTTTCTCGTCTTCCTTCCTTAATGTCCACGTATCCGCACTGTAGAGAGCTACACTGCAGATCAAACTCTTCACTAACCTTTTCTTTAAATTTTTGCATAACGATCCTCTCAGAAGCTCCTTACCGTTCATGAATGCCTCCTTTGCTAATGCAATTCTCTTTCTAATGTCCCTCCTACAGTATCCGTATTCCTCTAAAGTACAGCATAAATAGTTGAACTGCTCAATCTGCTCAAGTTTTTCACCACCCACATTTATCTTAAGTCTCACATTCCTCGCTCGTGATGCTTTACAAAACCGCATAACCTTAGTTTTCTTGTGATTAATCCTCATCCCATACTCCTCGCAATGCTTGTACAATGCATCCACTAGAGCCTGAAGCCCCCTCGCTGACTGGCTAATCAATGCCTGATCATCCGCGAATCTCACTGATTTGAACATCATTCCTCCCACTTTTATCCCAGCTTCTAACTCATCCCACACATCCCTTACCATCACTTCAGTGTACACGTTAAAGAGAAGCGGCGAAAGAGGATAGCCTTGCCTCACTTCCCATGCTTGCCCACCCAGATGCGCCGTCCGCTACCCTCACTTGCCCAGCCTGGCCATATGCAGGTTACGAATCAGTTGTCTATCCCTCCAATCTACACCTATTTTCTTGAGAATATCCATTAACTTTACCCAGTTCACTCTATCAAATGCTTGTTCGAAATCCACAAAGCAGGCATACATGCCCTGGTCATAGGCTAGGTTCCTCTCCACGAGGGACCTCATTATCGCTATTGCGTCACGAGTTGACTTCCCTTTTCTGAAACCAAACTGATCTTCACCCAGATATTCGTTTGCCCTCACCTCCATTCATATGTTCAATATCCTCAGTACCACTTTCGCCACGTGCGATATTAGGCTAATAGTCCTGTAATCTCCACATTTCACAGCTTTCTTCTTTTTCAGTAGTGGAATTAAAACCATCTTCACAAACTCCTCCGGCCAACATCCCCCCTCATAGCAAGAAATAGATCAAAGTTAATAAAAAAATAGCATTTTTGTAAGAAATAATTGATGTGAAAAGTAAGAATTTCATTGGTATGGTATATGTATTGTATTTTGGAATAAAATTTTATTTTTATTTAATTATTAATTTTAATTCAGCTACCTATCTATTTTCTATTTTGTGAATTCATTCTTTTAAACTGTACTGAAATATAAAAATAGCATCTAAAATAGCCATTTCAAATAACCCTTTCAAAACAGTATCAGGTTCTATTTAGGTATTCTTCTGTCACTTTTACTTAATTTACTATTTTTATGACCTTTTTACACTGAGTATGTTGTAAATAAAGCAACTAATGAAAACGTATAATTTAATAATTGCAAAAAAAAACTTTGGCACAAGTAATCTGAGCAGTCTTTTATTACACCTTTCATACATATATGCTTCACAATAGACACAAGCTTTGTGGGGGGCCCTCGGCAACCAGCAACCAGCTGACCTGGCCAGACCACCCCTGATGACATTGAATACCAAACACATCTCCTAATAAGGCCATCACATGTATGTATTTCAAAACTCAAAGGTGAGATATACCCCAATAAATGGGTAAAACTTCCATTTGTTAGGAAATACACATGAAAAGCATCAAAGTGTTTTCTGGCCAGACAAATATGTACAGAACTTGTTTTTACACCCCCACCAATTTAGGAACCTTATTTAGCAAAATGGCTGATAGTGTTCACTCAGATCGGAGTGATCGGTGTGATAGTTTTCACTCAGACTGTATGCTCCACATCAGTGGTATATGAAATTGCATGTGAGAGTTGTGACATGTGTACATGGAGTAGATGGGGAGGAATTTCAGGACAACAGCACAAGAACATGATGGATGCTTCTGCAAAAAGGACAAAACATCCGATTCATCCAAAAACCTGCTAGAAAAAAAATCCAGTCTCATTTCAACCCCAAGATCCTTAATTTTGAAGTAAAGGGGTGATGACCAGGGCCAGATTTACCCAAAGTTAAGCTATAGGCACCTCTCCATATAGCACCCCTCTTCACTTGAGCCCCCCCTCCCCGATTTTTATGATAAGGCATAGCCACTCACATGAGGTGACAGATGGCGCCCCTTGGACTGTGACGCCCTTAGGCACATGCCTATTTTGCCTTTTGGTAAATCTGGCCCTGGTGATGATTGGATGCCCATGAGCAAAATCACCAAAAGGAGGAAGAGGGAAAGGCTAATGAATGACTGAATACCAAACCCATTCCTCGAATGGGTTAGGTAGGGTAGAATGCCCTATTGTTGGCACTCCCCAGTTGTTGGCACTCTGTAATTAACTGTGTGATATTAAGAGATAGGGATGCATTGCATTTTTGATGCTTCTGTATTTAGAATCAAAGAAGTTTACTAAATATGTATTAGCGGTTCCGTCCACCTTACACCATTTGAGAAGTGACTGCGGACCATATAACCAAGTGCTGCATTTTCTTTGGAGAAATTGGAGGTTTTCTTAGCGGAAAATTAAGAATGTTACTTCATTTGGATGCGTTTTTTATCAATATTAACCCATTAAATAGTATGAAACTTAGATATTTGTAATGATAGTAATACCTCAATGAGGGTGTTTTTTATTTAGAGCCTGTTATCGTAATTAAAATTGATTTTTATGGGGTGCCAATCACTGGTATGTAAATATTGTTAGTTTCCAGTGATTGGCACTGGGTGCCAAGTATTGGAAATTTCAGCAACTACATTTATATATTTATTTTGTTCGCCAAATGCATTGTACTGCTAGTATAAATGTGCATTTTATATTTTGACTCATAGAAATGAGCGTAACCAGTACTTGGCATGGGTGCCAATAACTAGAAAAATGGGTGCCAATAATTGGATAATTAATAACTTCAAAGGATTCCAAGCAAAACAATTGATGATTGATGATGCCAAGAATTCGAGAAAAATAATCGCGGAAATCCTTCTAAGGGCAATACTCCTGGAAATAAGTGGTATCATGGCTTCCTATACCCTGAAATTTCTTACCGTTCATTTGAAGGAGTAACTGATGCAAGTGCATGCGTGAGCGATATCCTATATATATCCGAGGCTGGTTTAAACCTATGGAGGACATTCTTAAAGAACAAAACAAGTATGATATCCTCTCTGATCTGAATAGTGTGTTAGTTGGCGAATAAACTAATTTCATGTCATGCCCTGAAAAGAACTAAGTGCTTGCCCCTCTGGATCAAAAAATGTATATGAAGTTACCCCCACCGTCACGTGAAGGCAACACTAACCGTCATAATTACCTTTTCATCCTCAGGAAATACATCTACATCTACGTAATACCCCGCAAGCCGCCTAAAAGGCGTGTGGCAGGGGGTGTTAGGACACCAGCCTTTTACAGCTACAAAAATACGTGTCCTCCGATGATCATCTACCTTCTACAGAGGATCCCTAATAAAATAGTCCAAAAGGTTCCTGAAAAATTGGGGATAGGGCGCAGTGGCAATGGGTGGATGAGGTCAAAGTGTTTTTTAAATTTATTGGGAATGTTTTTCATCTTTATCTTTTGGAAAATAAAATCCCATTACCAGTAGTGTTGTTTGTAGATGGCCACAAAACCCATCTGCTATACCACCGCAGTTCGCTATTCAAAGAATTTCAAATTATTCTAATTGCTCTGTACCAAAATGCCACAAAAATATTGCAACCCGCTGATGTGGCTGCCTTTAGGCCAATAAAGACTAGTGGAAGGATGCCGTACTCGAATAGACCAAAAACCCTAACGCCGATAAAAAGAGGATTTTGTTCCCATTCTTTCAGCCATATTAAACAACATTGACTTATCTAGAATAGTTAAGAATGGTTTCAGGGCATTAGGTCTATATCCATGGAATGCCAACGCAATAGATTATTCTAAGTGCCTAGGAAAGCGTTCATCCAAAGTCAGTGTGAATATCTCAGTTTGTAAGATGAATCCACTTCCATAAGATGATTTTTCTTTGATGGTTGGGGAAGAGCAAAGTGAAATTTTTTGAAGTATTCAACAAAATTTGGGAAAAGGAGAGGAATTCAGAGTTCTATATAGATTGTGGGAGCGCTATCAAATTACAATGCAAATTGATGGAGAATGAGGAAGAAGGAACGGGTGATAAAGTAATTGTACTTGTACATAACCAGCATAACACAGAAGATAGGACTACCGATAGATTTATGTGGAGACTGAGGCAGCATTATCTGAAATTCCTGCTGAGCCACACATACACAGGTCAGACCTAACCGTGGGTCCATGCCACGATGAAGGACCATATAGTGTAACCTCAATGAATATCATTCTTTTTTGGCCCGAAACACGAAAAAGAAAGGAAAAAAAGAAGTACCGAAAGGGTACCATTTGTACAAGACGTAAATTGACCCCAGAAAAATGGAAATAATGCCATGACAAGAAAAAAAGAATAAAATAAGAAACTCAAACAGAAAAGGAACTAAGAAAGGAGGAAAGGGAGGAGAAAAAACTGCAGAAGCAAGCAACAAAAAAGACTTTTAAAGAAAAGGCAATAAAATGACCATTCAAAATAGAGCCAAAGAGAATGTAAAAGGCAGCTAAACCATTGATATTAGGAAATGAGCAGGAATAGCTACCATCCCAAAGTATTTTTAGTACATCTTTACCACAAAAACAATAGGTGATTCAAAAGGAGTAAAAGAGTCCATCCAGCTGTGCGAAGGGTCCCAGGTTACCTAAGCGAGGTCCTACAGCCTTGTGAAGGTGTCAATTCGGGGGTGTGTGCTTGTGTCTGTGGTAGTCGCGTGGAAGTAATTCCCGTAAACTGTAACAGGAGGGCATTCTGGTGAAGTGTTTTTTCCTTATTCCTCTGGCGAGTGGTGTCAAATTTTACGGCCATTTGAGAACCCACTATTGAATCCTCTATTATAGAGGCCGTAGATCTCATTTCCCCCGTTAACCAACTATCATCTATCACAACAACAAGGTCAAAAGTCTTTCGCCATTGAATCTCATCGTTCACTGGCATTGGAAGAAAAGTCGTACTCACACCTGTCAGTGGAAGGAATTTACCAATGGTATATGTAACTCCTATGTGGGGCAAAAGAAGGTAGGAATTGAATGCAGCAATTGCAAGAAGTTGTATCACCTAAATTGTGTCCCAAAAACGCACCAAATGCATCTTCCAGATGATACTAACTTTAATCTATTTGTTTGTTATGAATGCTATGAGTTTTCAGAGGACAGCACTTCCCAAACTGATCTATAGATATTTTGAAGAGATAAAACAAATATTAATCTAAATACATAATAAACATGTAAAGTTTTACTTTTTGAGTCCAAAAATAATTTGTTTTGAGCGTAAAATCATTAAAACGTAAAATTTTTAAGTTACAGCATTGGATTTTCACTTAAAGATATTTTACCACCTCTCACTGTTTTAATATACTTACAGGTAAGATAATGATCGATTCATTAGCTTAAAAAGGCTATATTTCTTTAATATATTATAACTTAAAAGAAAATGTGCTAAGCAGTGCGTGAAAATCTGGTGTGCCAATAACTGGAAAACGGTGTGTCAATAACTGGAATAAGGGTGCCAATAACTGGGATTATTGGACTTTTTAAACAATTATTTTTAGTAAATAGTTGTATGTAAAATATAATTCGCTCACATGGGGAAACTAAAGCAACATGTCTCTCAGATCTAAGGCAAGTTATAAATAAACTGAAGTTGTGATACAACGGTCACAAGAGTTAATTTTCTTCGTCAAGGTCCTTAAAGTGCCAATAACTGGGTAGTTTACCCTATTCAGTCATCAGAAGGTTGAATCACTTCAATTCTATCCCTTCTGCCTAAAATCTGCACAATCTTCCCCCCACTTCATGCTTACACCGGGTATAAAAATTCCAGCAACCTGGAACCATGAGGAACCTAAAGATAGCGTCAAAACTAGTTGTACATGAAAAGATTTTAATGGATATATATGAATCCTTTACGTATTTCATTTGGAATAAATAATCGTAGAAAATTGCAGGTGTTTCTTTCAATATTGACCACTCTATCATGCCTAGTTCTTCTGAATTAATTCTATCATTAGGGTTGAACCCTCCATCCACGTAAAAGTAAATATATTTTTTACCTTCCATACCATGGCAGCCACAAAATGAACCTCATATCAGAGTTTAAAACCCTGCTTGGCAGGAAATAAGTTCATTTCCATCCTACCACATGTGCAAGTGATAAAATCCATAAGAATTGCCATGAGAAAGTATTCATTTGGACTAGGTGAACACTGAGATGGTACTCTCGGACTAACTTTTCACTCTTTAGATTTTATTCACATTTGTTATACATTCGAAAAGAGAAATTTCATGCGGAGAACAATTTTTCCTCAAAAAATAGTTGCATTGCACCTCTAATCTGACTCTGTAACCGCAGACCTAAAATGAGTAAATGATCTCTATGCTGTGGTGTGCTGTCATCATGGCCTCGACTAATATCTCACCCCTGAGGTAGTCCACACACTAGGTAGACATCCCTCATGTCAACATTAAACTTTTTTTTGACTTGATTACAGAATGGAGCATCAATTCTCAGATAGGGATGTTATACAAAATTATGAAAAATTCATTATAATTTGGTTATTGAATTCTTTCATGCAAATGAATCACCAATAATTTTGTGAAGTGATAATGGAATTTCTACTATTGCAAAGCTCTTAGTTTCGAGTGCCACCACAAAGGACAGCCACCTGGCTGAGGTTGTTGCCCTGGGACCCTGAGGTCCCTGCCGATGCCACCAGGGATATGGGATAGCATTAGGAAGGCGTCGCAAAAGAGAGACGCTCACAGAAAGGCAACAGAGAAAGACTTCCGCGTGCGAGAGACGAAAGACATTGAGAGACACATCTGCATTGCTTGTGATCAGAATAAATGAGGTCAAATTTACTTTTGTGAAAATTATTGAAGTGAGGTTAAGTTCCTAATTATCCAAACCCCTTCACCTGCCATGCCAGGAGGTCTTCTTCTTTTAAGTTTCCACCTTCCAATTTTTGGAATTCTAACAAAGTATCGGGCCATATTTAATTGAGTTTAGGCCACTCAATGGAATTGAGATATTTAGTTTCATTCACCTTCTCAGCACAATAGATGATATACACAGATTTTGTCTGTAGTATTTTACTGAACACACGTGTTTAGCTGAAAAATATTTGAGAAAAATGCAGGAGGAAAATTTTGCTTATCTAAGAAAGAGATGAAATGAATCCTCAAGTTGAAACCACTACATCTTTATTCCAGTCAGATGAATTTTAAATGATGCTTTGGAATAATCTATGGAAACTGTCTTCCACTTTCATTCACAGTACTGACAAATCTCAGAATGAAATACCATCACATTCACAAATTCTGCAGCTCCTTTTTTGTATAAAATTTGATTTGACATATCTATTGTGTGACTGTTTTGAAAACAAATTGATGCTCATCTGAAAGTGGTAGCTGTCACGAGAGAATGCCATCAAGTTGTGTCAATTTGACTACGATCATTTAAAATTGCCATATAAATTTCCTTGTTTAGAGACTCTTCAGCCTCACTGTGCCCTCTAAAGGGAAGTTCTCTAGTGGCTCCACCCTTTCGCACCGGGCTCCTTCACGGAAAGTTGGTTTTGCCTCTACGAAGGCTTTGAGCATTTCTTTTTTGCCCTGTACGGAGTTGTTTCTCGGCAAGGAATTGTCCAGGTAGTCACTTCCTCCATTTAATAACCTTGCCTAGCAGGGTGCTGGACCCTTTCCCCGGCACCTGGGCAAATATTATCGACCCTTTTCCCGAAGGCAGCCCATCACGGCATACTTTTGCGGTCAGTTTATTGTTACTAGTGCGATTTTATTTTTTTTAATTGTTACTATTGCAGCAGATATCAGTCCATCAATGTATACCTTTCATTTTGCAATGCCTTTAGTAATTTCAAACGAAGTTCTATGGTTATTTTTAGAGTTTTCAGCAAAAGGGCATTATATCATAGACCAACAAGTACTTTCAATTGAATGAAATCCTTCAATGTACCTAGCATACTTCTAGTTATTTACGATTTATTATATTAACATATTTTAGGTCCATGATGCCCAAATCGACACTCCTCATTCGCATCTGCTCTCCACGAGCATTCTGAAAACATGAGAATGAAACCTTTCTAATTTTTTTCAAGAATATTTTCCAGAAAAATTCTCATAAAACTACTTGAATCTTACAAATTTGTTGTTTGAAATGGCTAAATTATATTTATAAAACAATTTCACTTAGATAAATATAAATTCATATTACAGACGAAATATTAAAGAGAAGAGAATCATATTTTATTATTTTACGAGGGCTTTTTTTCATAGGAGTTCTATCTGATATTTCTCCGAATTTCACCACAAATGTACACTTAGAATGTGGCTAACAGAGTAACGTATATCATTTAGATGTAAATCATAACAAAATCGCTCCTATAAATTTGCTAGTAAGGTTAAAAAATAACAATTAAACATCTGACCTTAGCGTCTCCATAATTTTTTCTAGATAATGATGAACTCCGTTAATACCAACGCTAGAATTCCTTTTAAAATTTGGAACCAATCAGCAGAACATCTAGAATCTAATTCCTCGCATTGATTTTCAATGAATGCAACATGTACGTTTTTAGTTATTCGAACTAATAAACCAATAAATGACCATGAGCACCTTCCTTGAGTGGGCCATTAAGTGCCGGAATGGGCCGAGATAATCCCCACATGGACAATAAGAAAGGGTCGGACCTCTCGCACCTAGGGACTCTAATGGCACTTGGAACCCACTTGGCATGCTTGACCGCAAAGCTGTGAAAACACGGCCTTCATTCTTTAGCGTCGAAAAATTCAAGCCATGAAAACACGGCCTACGTAGGGAAACGGTTAAAAGAAAGTCATGTCAATTAATTTCTTAATGATTTTTCTATTTCATCCCTGGTTCCATTAATCCACACTACGTGGTATAGAACTGAGAATCAAGGCCTGATTCAATGGGTAAGCTCTCAAAATAAGCTAGTTGTCTGAAAGAACTGATTCGTCCCTGTTATCTTTCATGTTTGGCAATGGCATCATAGTGATTATTAAGGTTGTTATAACCGCCTTTGTTTCACATTCTTAAGTAGGTAAGAGGAGAAATAGCCTGCAAAACAATTCACTGAAAATGAGTGGAGAACTTCTAGCAAGCCAAGGAATTTTTCCATATTAAGTTGCACAAAAATATTTGAAGTACTCACAATTCTTAATGCTTGCTCAATGAGGTAAGAAGATCTGGTTGCGGTCTGCCACAATCCACAACCTTCTTCGGATCCTTGTATTTCCATCGCCCAAATGTAATTTCCAGAAACTCGGTCATTGTGCACCAGTCTCTCCCTGACAAGGTGCAAAATCCAGTCACTCAAGTGAACATTGGTTGAATCACTAAATATTTTCCTCCTTGAATGAATGAAGTAAAAATGGTCTTATCTTAAAGCTTTCGAGAAATTCGCTGAATTCAAGTTAGTATTGATGATTTTTAGGGTCTTTTGATTCAAAGCAACTATCACAAACAATATCTCTGTATGGTGCAACCATGTGTGAGGTGATTTTGGGACCCCCCCCCTTTCCCTCTTGGTGAGATATCATGAAATTTAGCTCAACCCCCTCCCCTTCCCGATAATCTCACGTGAAATTCTTCAAAATCCGCATTTTCAGTGTAAATGTGTTAATTTATACTTATAGCTGGCGCAGGGGAAGGGAAGTGATCACTGAGGTGATAATGGTTGGATGCATTCAGGCCCTGTCTGAAACTCAGCTTATTGAGACCTTAGGGCCACTCTCAGCAATTAAGCCCGGCCCTCCCACACATTTATGATCCTCCTTCCTGCACTAATCCATTGTGAAGTGGTTATATTGTCAATGGTTTTTGCAAAGAAATATTTTGTTGCATACTCCAATTTTTTAATATGTACTTTGAAATGAATTTTCACTTTGTTCTGTGCGTAAGCAATTTTTAAATGAAATTTTAGGGTTACTGATAATGGACTTTTGGACTTAAGAGTAATAGCACCTTGAATTCACTAGCTTTATTATTATCAGCGCTAGATATCCATTTAAAATTCCATATTGCTTAAAAAAATGTTAGTTATTCTTATAGAAGAGTAAATTATTTAAAATCAAAAGCAATAGTTGGTTTAAAAAACACTGGTAACACAATAAAATGACCATTGATTCGTGCTAAGATAGGATTAGATTGTTTCATGCTGTGAACGGGGTATTGACCAGATACCCAATTGAGTTGGGTCCCAAATCGGCGGAATGAGGATACTAGGGCAACTCCTCCCCATATAAGAGCTGCGTACATAGAGGTTGAAAATATTCTTATGCTACTTGTAGCATGGTGAACGTTTTCCTCTTGTAGGTACTGGCAGGAAAGGTTGAATGGCGCCATCATCATTTATATTGTTACCAAGGAGGCCTTGCTATTTGTTTATACATACCTATTTATGTATCTTAGACATGAACTAAGACTGTAAGTGGTCAGAAATATTGCTTAATAAACTCAAATAAATTAATTGATAAACATGGAGATCTTATCACTCACACATCTCCACAAGTGCTATATATAGTGGTGATGAAAGTCAGTGAAGAGTAAATGGAAATCAGTAAGATTGGGCAGCTATTAATTACTGGCTCTCTGGTGGTGGAAACATAAGGAAGCCCTACCAACTTGTGGTAATTCAAGTGTACATGCCCACCAGCCAACCACAGGGAGGAGGAAGTAGATAGGGTATGTGAACCACTTGAGGAAGTAATAAGAGAAATCCTCAGTAGGAAATATATTGCAGTGATCTTGGGCCAGAATATTACAGTAGGGGGAGGGATGGCAATAAAATAGAGAATTTGGATTATGAATGAGGAACATCTGGGAAAAAGTTATTGATGACAAAAGATTGTTTCAAGCATCCTTACCGATGGAGGTACGCATGGAAGAGTCCAATACCGGCTAATGCCAACGCCAGGTTTCTCTCCACCCTCTCTTCCATACCCTTCCCTCATGGCACAAATGACCTCAGCTGTCGGTCGCCTCCTCCAAATATCATACCATACCTAGTACCTATGTGGGAGATAAGAGGACATGCATACTGAGCAGAAAGGGTTAATGGCCAATATTCAATGTGGTAGAGAAGTCAATTTGATATGTAGAGAGTAGGAGGATAAGAAACCGTGGCTCATGAATAGAAATTGGGCTGAGAAGGAAGTGAGAGGACATGGAACCAGAGCAAATCTCTGTAAACTCTCAGAAAATTCTCTCCTCTTCTCCTCCCATACCCTTCTCTGTGTACTTTAAGTACAGCACTCTTTCCGTCAGATGGGGTCAAGCCATCATCCCTTTGGAGCCTATCGCTAAGAGCAGGCTCATGCCAATTCTGGGTTTCTCTCCACCCTTCCTTCCCTACCTCTCCCTGCAGCACAAATGGCCTTAACTTCTGATTGCCTCCTCCTAATACCATACCAAAATAGAAGGCTGTAGAATATGGAAACCATAGGACTTTTAGCCAAATATTGACTTGTGCGAAAGTGTTATATGCTGAGAATTTTATACAGATGAATGGAGGCAAGGGTAAATGATTATTTGGGCAATGATTGGTTAGGGCAAAGGAAAGGAAAGTTAATCCATAATGCAATAGTGGTAATAGTTAGGACCAGTGATGGAGAGAAGCCTAGAATATAACCATGGATTTTAATAACACCTTTGATGTAGTGGACCATGCGAAATTAATGGACATTCTTAAGAAAATAGGCAAAGACTGTGCCCACTATTACCTTTGTTGCTTAATGTGCTTATAATTAGATGGTGTGGAAGTTGTGTGATAAGTTAATGTGGGTGTTGAAGTTGGGGAGATGAAGTTTTTATCAGTAACGCTTGCATATGATCAGATACTATAATTAGCCAGTCAGAAAAAGGCTTGCAGATACTGGTGGATGTTCATATTGTCATGTGCTGACTAGTCACTATTGGTCTTAAACCAAATCCCATATTCTCACGATTTTCCCACACTCTCTTAATTAATCCGGCTGTCCGAAATACGGACCGGCTGCTCCCACGAATAAAGGGACCACCTGCTGTTCCATGCTATTCCGGCCTTGCCGTTTCTCTGTCTTTACGCTTATTTTTTTGCTATCTTCTTTGATGTGGCCAATGCTATCCGCCTTGATGACCACAAAAGTTCCGGCTCTTGACAAGGGAGCAGCCGCTTCTGACATCAGCTTGTCTTGCTAATCTTGAGTAATGGATTTATATTAAAAAGATGGTTGACTTTCAAATGTCTTGGGAATACGATGCAGTTTTCGCTTTCCACTGCCCCTGACTAGAAAGATCCACGGGCGTGGAAGATTTACAAGCCCGAATCTCAAGATTCATGCTCTTTTGCTCTCACTCTTACTTATGCACACTTGCTGTAACATTGTTCACATCGTCACCTGAACCCACCGACGCCTTGCTTGGCCAACGCCCAGTCGCAGACTGCCAACTGATGCCGACTTCATGAGACTTCGCGTATACTCCACTATAGCAACATGTACTCCGATGAGTAAGCCAAAAACCTCTTGCATGTATTGCTATTATTTGCATATTTGCATCACTAAACCCCTTTTCTGAGTCGTTTGACACATATTAGACAAGCAAGGGTACTAGTACTGTTCTGAATTGAACAAGTTACTTCCCTGTGGGAGGGGGGCAAGCAAAGGTGATTTGCATAGTGTTCCATCTAAACCTACCATAAGGATTAGATTGCCTTTTCTAATGATAAAAATGTAATTGATAAAATTAATTAATAGTGTCTTTGGAGACCTGGGTGTTAATCAAATGTTTTCTGTATGCATAACATAGGATGGTTTGGGGGCATACACCATGGAAAGCTGCTGGATATCCTCACCTTGTCCTGAAAATCTGTAGATTATACGGGCTTGCACAACAGGCAGCAGGCGTCCTCCAGATACTGCAAAATACGTGGGATGGTTACATTTAGGCTCAGGTCCAAAAAAAATTTCATTTTATTATGTGTAATAATGCAAATATTGTAGTAGTTTGGATGTTAAGTCATATTTTTGCCTCCAATCATGTACTGTCCTGTTTGGGATGGCTTGTGACTGGAGGCGAGTTAAGCGGGATTTGCTAAGGGCTAAGAGAGGCTATGTGACTTTTGTATTTGAGCAAATGTGGGGATCGCTAGTGTGTAAAGGAAACCTGGTGTGGATGAATGAGTAAATATTATGATATGTTTCTTTCCCCCATTTTTTTCAATCTGTAATCTGCGAAGAGTCTTCCACTTGGCTAGTGATATGGCCCCAAAAAGTTTGCTCACTGTATCTACTTCACCCTCTCCTCCATATCCACATTTCATATTCCCACCTTTTAGTCTCATTGCCCTTCCTTTCAGTCAATGTTCCTACCCTGTAAAATATTATGCTACCTATACTCATGGATAGTGATCCTGCCATCTCCTTTGTCCTATTCATAAAGTCCTCATTTGTTTATGTTATTTTCTTCCTGATATCCTTACTGCTATGGCGATTGGAAGATTTTCCCAAAATGAGATACCCAAGTAATACTTATGTTTGTGACTATGCAAATTTATGTTAAGCCTCAAGTTACTTGTCACCAAAATTTACTAAATGGCATGATTTTAGTCTTTTTGCGATTTATCTTCATACCTTAGTCCTCCAACAGTTTACCTAGCATACCCACCATTGACTGCAAGCCTTCCACTGACTGGTTACCTAATCAAGGCCTCCTCATCTCCTAACATTGCTGACTTCAACTGTCTAGTACCATTGTATTTAAGTTCTATAGTCTGATTCATGCCTGAGGGCATGGCCATGGCATGTAAGTGATGCTCTGTTTTTCATGTGTTTATTTGTAAGGTTTTAAATGTAGAGTAGGATAGAGAGTTCTTATTAAAATAGAGTTAACCTAACATTACAATGATCTTAGGCCCCTGACCACTATTATTCCATCATCTCAAATAAATACTGAGTACTATTATCCATTATTACTAGGGACATGCAAAAGTCGCAAATGCGATAACGCGAATTTTAACGCGAATTCCGGGATTTTCCCGCGAAATACGCGATTTCCGGGGTTTTCCCGCGAATACGCGAATTTCGTGTTAATTGCGATTTTCTCCAATTCATGGGCGATTTTCACTAACTCAGACGCGATTTTCACCATTTTTTTATTCAGCTCATGCTCCTCCCTCGAAATTATTTTTCGAGACGTACATTTAAGCCGTAATTTTTTCACTGCATTGGCCGCTTTCCGACGCGGCGAATTTCCATGGGCCGCCGTTCACGGCACAGCGCCGTGAGATGTCTCGTTAGAAAGTGGCCTGAATTTCACGGAACCGTGCCGTGAACGGCGGCCGGCGAAAAGTCGTTGCGTTTGAAAGTAGCCTCAAGGTAGCACGATGTGTATTTCACGCCATAAACGGCGCACCGCCGGGCCGGATTGAACCTTGCCTTGCTGACCGTCAACAACGCCGTGCCGTCAACTGCGCGAGTCGACTCGCTTGCAGACATGCATTGAGACCAATGGTTATTTAAAAGCACAGTGCCGTGCCGTTGACGACGGGCGGAGCAAAGCATAAGTCTGAAAGCGGCAAAAAGTGGCTGTGCGCCGTCTATTCCGTGAAATACACACGGAGCTACATTGTGGCAGCTTTGTGCCAAAACGACTTATCGCCGGCCGCCGTTCCCGGCACAGCGCCGTAAAATTCAGGCCATTTTCCGACAAGATGACTCTCTGGATTTCACGGCGCTGTGGCGGGAACGGCGGCCCGCGGAAATTAGTCGCGTCGGTGAGCGGCCAATGCCGTGAAAAAATTACGGCTTAAATTTACGCATCGAAAAACAATTCCATGCAGATCAGAAGGAAAAAAATGATGAAATTCGCGTCTGAGTTGGTGAAAATCGCCCATGAATTGGAGAAAATTCATGGTTTCCACAAAGAAACACCCTCGAGGAAATAAGGCGACTGTTTGTCCGGAGGATGTCTAAACCGCATTCACGATGTCTACAAAGTAGCCAAAATGCCATGGGAATCTGGGAATCTGATGGTTGACTTAATACAATTACTGGAGGGTTCAAACTATCAAATACTCACATTCTATAAAGAGTTAACCCTTTCGCTACTAATGACGAAAATATGCGGCAGGACGTTTCTTGACCCGGGAGACGAAAGGCGAAAATTTTCGTCTGAGATTTTCCTACGCAGGCCTAATGCCGAAAATACGTTTCCTTGCTCTCCTCCTTTTATGATATTTGTGGGTTAGCAAAGTCTTAGTTTCGGGACCCAACACAGGCCAACACCATGGACTGGCAAAATCTGTAACTTCTGAAATCCGGAAGCATGAACCTAGACCCTCGTCTCTTATTACCTCTCTTTGTGGCAAGGGACCGCAGTCATACACTTGTTCATTCAGTTAGTATGTGAAATAAATATATGCCCAGTAAACACGTATGACTCATGCATGAGGTCATAAAGAAGTCTGACGAATTTGTAGGACTCCTACAAAAGAGTCCCAAATGGCCTCATAATGATGTCTCCGTGAGGTCATATGCACTCGTATAGGAATTCTTTTCGCGGTCTCACACGACTCTGAAGGAGCTCATACAAGAGGTCTTATAGGACTCCTATAACAGTTCCAATATGATATAGGCGCAAATGTGGCGCCTCCAAGTGTGTGACGATGGAACTACCTGGAGAACCAGAAAAATTACCCACTTCGTAATAATTCCGATAGACGGCTTTGAAATAGCCTACAAAAACGCCGGGACCCCTACCAGCCCATTAATTAAGATTTCAAAATACTTTACGCACATTTATTTAAGAATACTCTCCGATGACATAAGTACCCGACGTATCCAATTAAAATAAAGCAAAATAATACATCTAATGAGAACCATAGGTGGAAATAAGGCAGAAAAACAAAATGGAATAGACAACTTCATGATATTTATAAATTTATTCTTCATAATATTAAGTCAATAAGCAAACATAACGAGTTTTTGAATTCTTCCTCTCTGCATACTTTACGCGGTCTCCGCTTGATACAGCCACTGCCTCTCCACTCTCTCCAAGGCGACACTACTTGCTGATGTCGGATTCCATTTCATACCAGAGGCTGAAAAAAAAACATTGAACTTAAGTTTGTTGAGAGTTATAATTGATAACATGATAACATCAAATAAACCAGATAAAGACTATTTATCTCATTAGCAGTTCCTAAGTACTCCCAGGGCCGGTTTTAGCACCGAAGATGACCGTTTTAACTTGGTTAATTTTAGGAGTAACCGAATTAGTGAACTACTTTTGATTAACTCTTACACTTAATTACATTCCTATTGCATTAGAATGCACTTAGAAGTTAACTTAAATACATGGTGAACGTTATTTCCATGCTTTATCGTTCCATAAGTTACATTACGAAGTGAAATCGAGCAAATTATAAATCGGTTAGCACTTTTGTTTGTTTACGTCATGATTTTGAGAACTGAGAAGTTTATAAACTTCAATGATCTTAGGGAAAACTGTTTTGTGAACCCGAGATAATAAAAACACTGCTTGAACACGTACTAGATATGATCGAGATAGTGTATATTAGCGGAGATAATTTAAAATGCGATAACAGCAAATTTATAAGGATACGATGAATGGATGAAATGAAACATGAACAACAACAAAGACACGTTACAAAACGTGTTCCATCTAAAAATTTTACATGAATATTTACCGATACTCAATGATAAGCATGAACTTTACCAGCTTGGAAAATAGTATAATTAATGGATTTTCTCATTAACAAGTGGATAAAGAATCGTACACACAAAATCATTGAAACTTACCTTCCAAGTCTCCGTGCACGTAACACATCATGATGTCCAAAACCTTGCAAGGTTAGTGCCGATCTCAGATCCGATGGAATTCTGATTCACGTTCGTAGACACAAGGAAAAACACGAGCAAGAACTAGACCATGGAGTACAAACGATATTAATCATAAACTAGACGTCTGAGCTCAAGGCAGTAGAATAACACGACAACACAATGGCGGACCTAGCGGAAAGTGGAAGTGTCAGCTTATTTAATAGAATCGGAGGGAGAAGTTTACGAACCCATCTCTTAATATAAAGAGTTAATTGAAGGAAGAAAAAATATTATACACGCAGAAATATATAATTACGATTGAAATTTTAATTCATTAACATATACATGACTTGATTTTTCAGGCCTCGTGTGTGTGATCTTGAAGACCCCATGAAGTGTGAGGTCTTAAAGGCCCTTTCATGACTCTTAATGTGGAATCTTAAAGGAGTCCAACGTATGAGTTCATATAAGACCTCATTACGAATACTGTGTTGACTGGGTGGTTCTTTCTAAAAAAATATAAACGAAGAATTGAATTCTTAGTCTTTTGGCAGCGTTTACAATTTTTAAACGAAATTCTATCACAAATATTAACTTATATCTCGATTTCAGTATAAAATCAACATGGAAATTGTTAATGCATTAAATTCGTTAATGCTGATGGTAGAGCTTCATTCAAAATTTTAAAATTCTCAGAATAAATCGAGGAATTCAATTGAAAGTCTGCAATTTACGTGCAAGCAACAATCATCCATATAGCTAATTCACATGAACAAAGCATGAGTTGACAGCAAACCAATGCTGCTGGTAGGGTTGTAAACCATGAAAGGAGGGAGACCAACTACCCTCAGAGTCCAAGATAATGCAAAATGCCCACTAGGAAGGATCAGAAAAGGTTGGTGTTGAGAGTGTTTGATTATCTGCAAGACCTTTAACAGATGTCCAACATAAATGCTCCGTACAGAGGAGACCGAAGAGTCTCTTGGGGCTCAGTCCTGCATTCATGCTAAGGAGAGAACTCCACCATTTTGAAAGAGTTAAGGAAGTTAAAAATGAGCCTCCAGAAAGTTCATAAGAGTACTTTTTTTTTTTAGATAAAACCACTTATTACATCTGCAAAACATGAAAACCTCTAAAGCAGCTGCTGTAAAGTCAATACCTATGCAGATGGCTGAAAAAGCGTCAACCAAACTTAGTTCTCTTATGGTAGAAGACCTAAGCAGAAAAATAGGTATTTGAAAAGATCTCAGTTTTTGATCCCCAAGAAGTTCCGTCTACAGACATGAACCCTGACTTAAAAACAAAAAATTCATGGCCTGTAATCAATGGAGACAGAGAAGTTGATGTTGGGGTTGGGAGAATTACAGAAACTACTACAAAAGCAAAATTCCCGGGGTTCAGTGGATGTAATTAAAGCAATCCAGGAGCTCAAATGTCTGAGACATCGTTTGCATCTAAGTGCCTTTAAGCAATTTGGATCCCTTCTGCAAACATGGACTGAGAAAGATTTCTTTCCTGCTATAGCACTGTGTTAACAGATATGAGAACAAAAGTAAAAGATGACAACTTGATCACAATAGCAATATTTCATTTGAAATTACAGACATTTAAAAGTAATTTCTCTCTATGTAAGCTAGAGATATGGTTATGCGAAGGATAAAATATGTAAAATAGGTTAATTCAGTCAATACTCCATGTATATTATTGCTTTAATTATTCCCGATCAATAATATCCTAAATTTAGGGCAATGGGTGGGACACTGGAAGGATGGCTCTCAATCAACATAAATTATTTTGCCGTTAAAATAACACCGATTTCAGGGCAAAATAACATCGCTTTTGTAGAAAAATAACACCACTTTTGGCTATAAAATAACCCCACCTTTTGCATGTCCCTAATTATTACATATGTTCAAAAGTTAAATATAATTTCATTAAAGTCTTATACTGATTTAGGTAGTTTTCCAGCGAGTATTTAAGAAATACTTGCGCAATCTCACCTCCCTCCAAGGACTTCCCGCCATAAATTCACAATGAGAACTACTACCTTTCATTTTATCTAAAAATCCCATTCTGTTCCTTCCTTTCCCTTGTTTATCCAACATTCTTCCCTCTTACACTATTTTCAACATTCCCTCCCCATTCAGTACTTACTCTCCGCCTCCTCTGTATCTTATCTAGAATTCAAATGATAAAGAAAGGTAAATCTCAAGGGTTGAAGTTGCCCCAATCTAATTTATGAGTATTCCTGCAAAGTGTCAGATAGGCAAAATTAAGGAAAGTGCGTTCCGGCACTACTAATTTTTCCATGACACCACTCTATGATACTGATTTCAAAACTACCAATGTCATGTAGAATCCATATTCCAATAATCCATATTTGAGAAAGGTTTATTCTATGGTTGCATGAGTGGATGCAGAAGGCTAAGATATAAGGTATTAATTTAGGGGGACATTGAGGAGAAGAAAGAGAACAGGATTAATTAACTGCTGAAGGAACTAGAGATAATGACTGGTGGTAGGCTGCCTATATGATGAACTAGGAGGGAAACACATGCATATACAAAATCAAGGCATGGAAGCTCGTGGTCGTGAAGATTATATTTGATAAGCCAACTTCCATACTGACCTGAAATAAATATTGAACTACTTCACTTTTTAATAATAATCATCATGATCAATAAGAGTATGGTTGGCTTGATACAGCTCTCATTTAACCAGCTAATGACATAATCTATTCACTCTTACATGCAAAGTTCTTTTCTTTCATACCCCGTATTACCTTTTCCATACCCTTCTTGGCCTCTCTTGCCAATTCCTTGTCCCTTGATGACTGTTGCCCTTTGGCCATCATGTCTCCTCGTAAGGCCAGTGAACCCTTACCAACTTCTGCTTTGGGGTTTTGCAATGCTTCTTTTTTCTCCTTCCCTTATCAGCAATTCTCCATTACTAACTAACTCGATCGATAATAGGGTAGTTTCCTTCATAAAAAAAAAAGGCACTGATCGTGAATCGTTACCCACCATTAGTATATTCATATAAGACAAATTATTTTGTATAGAAATCCCAGTATAGATGAATACTAATGGTCAATTTTAACCTGATTTGAAAAAGCTCATGCGATGCCACTCCACGTGACATCACTGGGACCTAGATTGTATATAAGTAGTCAGGAGTTTTACATGGTCTGAGATTATCAATGCATGCAAGTGGCACAGAGCTCAGGGAAATATCTCTTAATAATCACCTATAAAAATTGCCTATGGTCAAAAAGTTTCCTTCATTTGATACGGTATTAAAAATACTTATTTAATCCAAGCACTACCTGCTAGCAGCCTGCATTGTATCGGCGCACATAGCCTTGCACCAAGGTGGCCTCACACGGTGGCAGCTGGAACCAGAATGACATCACTCAGGCTTTTCCCAGCATTCATACTTTGCCATCACGTTTTCGCGCACTTGAAATTTTTCATTTTCATTTAATCAGGAAAATATATATCATCATTTAAAAATCTAAAAGTGTGAAATACAGTCGGATCCGGATTTAACGTCTTCGCATTTAACGTTTTTCCGCATTTAGCGTTTATTTTTTTGGGTCCCGATTCATTCCCTATTAGGACAATGTAAAAATTATCCGTATTTAGTGTTTCCGCATTTTGCGTTTTTCCGCATTTATGGTCGTAAAAATTTGTCCCGCCCAAGATTTTTTTGCTCGATTTAACGTTTTTTCATGACGGTTCATCCAAATCTTCGAATTTATGCTCATCAACAAGAACAGTCTCATGAAAGTTTACCAAGAGTCGATAGAATCTACCGGGGAACGCTTCTTCAACTGCTTTCTTCTGCGAGCGCAGCGCTGCGACCTTCAACTCGCAAGCTGGGTGATTTGTCTTCTCGTAATGTTTCGCTCCCCTTCTGATCCAAAGACCAGGCACTTTTTGTATCAGATCCGATCTAATGGAGCAAAGTCATCCTTTAATAACCTCGAACTACCTTATCCTTCACTTCTTGAACTTGACTTCGATGATACGTGACGACTGATGACACGTCGAGTTATCCTCCGAGGGCCGCTACAATAATGTTTTCTCGTACCTATTGTTTTCAATTGATGGCTTATGCCCCTTTCAACTCTACTCCCTACGAGCAGTCGATTATGAGCCCAATATTTTTCCAGTCGGCTACTTTCTCTTTCCAAAAGAGGAGGCCCAATATCAAGTGCGCAGTTCACTAGAAGATTCTTTCTGTAATCCATTCCAAGGTCAGTTTCCACGGAGGAACAGCGAAAGAGCAGAGGAAGCGTTTCCCCTGTCATGACCATGAGTTAGAGCATTCTTTCCATGCGGAACAACATTATTTTACATCGTAATTATCATATCCCGGAGCCAATTTACCGACATGCGGCTGATTGATATCGATGTCGATTCAAAAATATCTATCTGGTGCTAATTAATGTCAAAAGAGAATGACAATCGGAGTTTTGACGAACTATCACGGTCCATGACTCAAAATAAATCGCTCATACTGGAAAAAAAATCACCGCATACTCACGGTAGAATAGATGAGCGCGGAAAAATACGAAAATCCGGCAGGTATCCCTTGGTGGTTGACTTCGACATCATAACCCTGACGAAATTGCCAAACTCCAGAGGCACTGACAATTTTTCTGATGAACTCCAGTTTTGTTGAAGATTAAACCTTTTCACTTAACTTAAAGTTTAGCTAATCGTTATTCAAGGTCCAACCAAATTTCATTAAAAGCTGCAGAGAAACAAGGTGAGTCGGAGTCAAGGTGATCAGCGCGCCGCGTAAAGAACTTCTCCTGGTTCCATTCGACCTGCATGAGGCCGCGGATATATGACAACGAATCTGGTGCCATCATCGAGTTGAATCACCATCGACTTGTACGCATACTAGAAATAAGATTCTCCTTTTTTGGATGACCTCGAAATCCAAAATGTGCGCACGGGAGGCTTTTTAAAGGCTCATAAATCCCTCGTTTCGCCGAGGCAACAGAAAACGCTAAGTTGGTATAATTCCAGAAAATCTCCCTTTTACTAGATATTCGGTAGTTTAGATTTCGGGATTAGCGATCTTCTGCTGTCCCTTTATTTCACTCATCTCTATAGATGCAATGACGATTTTTCGAGTACCTACTTACATCTTTTCTTATTATATTATTAAATGCTATAGTCACCTACATGTCACTTTTACAGAAAAAAATTTAAAATTTCATCGAGACCACTGAAATGTACGTAAAAATGGAATCACTAATGTCCATAATAATATTCCGTGTGGGAATGCTTTTCAGTTGATGCATATTAAAATTTTCTTAAAATATTTCTTTAAAACAATAGGGTGGTTTCCTATTATTTTTTATTGCCAAAATCGAAAGATTATTACACCTGGAGTACGTATTTCACGCATTTAGATTTTTAAATGACGATATCTATTTTTCGCGATTAAATGAAAAGTGAAAATTTTCAAGCGCACGAAAATGCGACGCGTAAGTATGAATGCCGGGAAATCTCTCCGTGAGACTTATTTCTGGTTTCCGCTGCCCCCCTGTGAGGTGACCTTGAGGCGAGGCTTAGCGCTCTTACGACGCAGGCTGCTAGCGGGTAGCTGAGTACCCTGCTGGCTGGTAGCGCTTGTCTTAAATAAGGATTATTAATACCTTATCAAATGAAGAAAACTTTCCGACCTTAGCCAGTTTTAATAAGTGATTATTAAGACATGTTTCCCTGAGCTCTACGCCTCATGCATGCATTGGTAACCTCAGATGATGTATAACTCCCATCTTCTCGTATAGAAACTAAGTCCCTGTGACGTCACGTGGAGTGGCATCGCATAGGCGCCAATCTGGCCCTTTTCAAATGAGGATAAAAATGGACCATTGCCATTCGTCTGAACCGCTATTTCTAAAACGAAATAATTTGTACATTTTGAATACACTAATGGTGGGTAACGAATCGCAATCAATGCTTTTCGTTTTCTTGGATGAAGGAAACTACCCTTTTGTCATCCTCTCATTACTTATTTTTACTACCCATTTTTTTTAGCTGATTCCTGAAAAGTATTATCCAACCTTCATAGGGCTGAAAACACTTAATCAATGAATTTTTTGCTGCATGCAGCACCTTTTAGTTACGTAAAATAATACTTTTTATTCATAAAAAGCCATTTCAATCATTACAGACCCTAAAGCCTGAAAAAAATGGCAGGTCCGCATTTAGTGTTTTTCCGCATTTAGTGTTTTTAAGTTTGTCCCCCCTGAAAAACCTTAAATCAGGATTCTACTGTACATACTCCAGGAGTAATAATTTTTAGATATAGGCAATTTAAAAAAATATGAAACCACCCTATAGTTTTTTGGGTTAATGCCTGTCAACTCATTTTTCGTGAATGACAGTGTCGGGCACATTCCAGCTCCCATCTTCGAGTCTAAAACCCAAAGATAGGATCTGGAACGCACCCAAAACTGCCGTTCACAAAAAATGAGACGACGTGGCATTAACCCAAAAAACAATTATAAATTTAATCACCATGGAAGCATCCATAACAATTTCACTTACTTGATCCTCATGCATTTTACCAATTTTCTGTGATGATAATTATATTCATGACAAAAAAATGAAAGAAAATTATGTACTTATCCACCAATTTATTGCATCTTCTATATATTTATTTATATCCACAATTTGGTGGATAAGTACTGTGATGTCTCGAGCTGGGAATGATCACGTAGTGGGGTATGGTGACATGGGAGGTTGTGTGCACGCTTGCCTGTGTGTGAGTCAGGTGTGTGGTGGCCGGTGTGATGGGCCCAGTCAACAGGGCCTACCTAGGAACCCATGTTCCCTGGCCTCAGTGAAATCATCCTCTCTCCCTGCAAACCCCCTTCCCACAAGTGATATTTCCCCTCCCGAGGGGTATATAAACCCAAAAAAGGTGTGCTTCATGAGGCATGATTGACACAACGACCAAGGGAGCGAGATTAGAGGAAGTGCTGATGTGCATGATTGCCATCATAAGAGGAATCAGAGTGTTGCTTTAGGCATACGCTGAAAGGAGACGTTACAAGGACGAGTTACGACCGTGTTCCATGCCACGTGCGGGAGGAGTTCACCCCCAGCACCTTGGATCATCTGGTTCCAACCATTTTGCTACAGACGGTTTTCTTCTGTTCCGGCTTCAACCATTAACTCTAAGAACGTCGCAGTTAGCGACCCTTACATCATCTGTTAACGTCAGACGACCAATCACTTCCCTCAGTTAGAAGCTAAAAGCTCTATTCTCCCAGTCCACAGTGCAACTTGTCCTCACAACTAAATGTAAGAAGTGCTAAGAAAGTAAAGGTCAAAGGACTTGCTAGCGAACTTCAGAAACTATATCAGAAGGCACTAATTAACAGTGGCCCAAAGATTTAATGTTATACATATTTTCTTGAAACTTGTACTATTTTGGAGGGGGCAAGAACATCACATTCAAATCATCGATTTTTTTTCTTAAGTGTAATCAGTTCATTCTTTTTCATCCTCATCAGGGTCTTTTTTTGTTGTGAATAATTCAATGTGCAGAAAGTAATCAGTTCATTATTTTCATCCTCATCAGGGTATATTTTTTTGTAGTGAATAATGTAATGTGAAGAATGGTTAAAATATATCATGCAATGTTAAGAGTGAGTAATGTGGTGTTTGACTCGATCATCCCTTCGCTCAGGACGGTTGATTGTTTCCTTTCATATCACGTATGCGACGTCGTGTTCCGTCACATATAAATGGTGCCCAACGCGTGGCTAGATTGTTCCGTCACAGTGCATAGTTTTCTTTCATTTGCTATAATGAACTTCCACAAGTTTGAGCCGGATGCTATAGAGATTAATATACATGACAATAATGAGTGATATAATCACTATATTTATATAATTATGCTATAAAAACTTCTCCAATGAACTCAAGTTTCTTACGACACTCTTCTTCTTTCTTACTGCATCAGACAATTATTTATTTCCATCAAACTAGATGATTTGGACTCTACTATTGAAAAATTCTAATTCCTTATCAAAAATACTTGATTTCCAACCAAAGGCACTGCTGTGGAATCCAGGTTTCTGATATGGCATTGAGGTTTCTAATCCGGAAGGTTTCTCATGTAGAACACTTCATTGTAGATACAAGAACCTGCAGAGGAAAATCATAAAATTTTCAAAAACTCACAGCACTTTTGGTGATTAAAATGTTTATTATACCTATAAATTTTGAGGCATGCTTGGGATGAGTTGAAGGCAGAAAGTTGGGAAAGTGGCGTTTAAATCAGATAGGTACATACATAGATGATTCGGCATTAATTAGTCAGTCAGCAAAAGGGTTACACTTAAATTGAAACTTGAAGCCTTTACGTGGTGGAAGGGCTCCATATTAATAATGAAAAACACTTTGTTACTTCCACAAAATTCACAGAGCTTCTATTTTATTACCGGTTTCGGCTATTACACCTTTTCAAATACATACCTATATATGTATTTGAAAATGGTTCCTAGGTAATAAAATAGAAACTCTGTGAATTTTGTGGAAGTAACAAAGTGTTTTTCATTATTAAAAAAGGGTTACACCACTCGTTGATGCATAAAATGAATAGTGTGAGCAATATGGCATGCATATTAATTGGAATGTGATCAGAGTCTAATGACTTTGTCAACCATCACAAGCTAGGAATGTAAGGCTCAAGGTTAAAATAGGCAATCATAAGCTAGCTGAGCTGTTTAATTATTTGAGTTTTACATAGGAGGAAAACTGATGCATTAGGAGAAGAATTACGTTAACAAAGGAAATTTTCATGTGTAAGAAAGAGATGATTAGAGTAATACTATGCAAAAATTTTTAGAAATCGCAAGTGGGGCCTCTGATCTGGAGTCGCAGTGATGCAGAAAATAAAGATCAAGGAAAGGCTGAAATTATCCAAGATTGGGTGTGGAGAAGAATGGAGAAGGTGAACTGGATGGAGAGGAAGAGGTGAAACAAAGTGCTAGATATGGTGGGTGAGGACAGGAAACTTCTGGATTAGATACGTAGGAGACAAAAGCTTTGGATGGAGCACTGAAAGGTAAGGGAATGTTAAAACCCATTATTAAAGGAAGAAATTTATGCAAGCACAGAAGGAGAAGGAGCATCAATAGAAAAAAATAGAGATTTTTTTGTTTCTTATGAGTTTCTTGAGGAAAAAATGGGTAAGCAGCTTACCAAAAGGTGAGGTACGTTTGTAAGTCAAGGATAATAATTCAGGAAGAATAGGTAAGGAATGCCATAAAATCTTCTCATTTTAGCATAAGATGCTTTTATTATATGAGTGCCAAGGGGGCAGAACAGTGCACTACCCATCTTACACTACTCAGAGCTCTCCCCACAGTAGCGCATACAGAAAAAAACTCAAGGGGGGGTTGCAAAAGATACATTGAGTTACCTTTACTTTTATCGCAATAAAAAATAATCAAGTCACATGCAAAGTTTAAGAAGATTTTAATGAAGGTGCTTATGTAAAAATACAAGACAATGCCATCGTATGATATAAAAAGTTAAAACTGTGGTTCTGCAATGTTTGGCCATATGTATAAAATTCGAGGAATCAAGCGAGATGGAGTTGAATTGATTCATAATGAAAGATGATTGGCAATTTTCCACAAAAATAAATTTAATCCGATCCGAGTTTCGATGTTACGACACCTTGAAAATTATGTACATATTAACATCGAAACTCGGGTCGGATTAAATTTATTTTTGTGGAAAATCCAATCATCTTTCATTTTGGCCATATGGGTGGCCCCACAAGGGGGGGGGGATGTGTGCGCCCCCCCAACTGTATTCACCACTGTCTCCCTGCTGATGAAATTTAGAGAGCCTTAGCAACAGCTGAAGGACTGAAGACATATTTTCCTGTAAATGGAAAAAATTGTGACGGCATCAAGAGACTTGCTGGCAAAGACGCAAAGCATAGAATGGGATCTTTTTGAGATGGGGAGGAAAAAATGGCAGTGACAGGAATTGAAATTACAACCTGCAGTATTGTGCCTGACTACACTATGCATTACACCATCCCTTCAGATATGATAGGACAACGCAGATGAGTTTGCTTGTAATCATATGACCAAAACTTAAATGTTGAGTGCACGAAAAAAACTTCCCTCATTCAAGGTCCACATAATCTGACATTTATTTTTTTTGGCAAAGTAACTCATGACTAAATTACTGATAATAGAGTTTTCATTCCAGGATATCAATAGCAATGCATAGCTATTGGTATGAAACCATGTTTCTTTCATACAACTGTGGTTCCTAAAGCCATCGGTTTATAACTGTAATTTATTTTCAAATTATGGTCTTATAATATTATTCATCTTCAAAATGTCAAAATGCCCAGAATGGAAAAATAATTTTGATACATTACTACTATAATGAATTTTGCAAAATGATGCAATAATAACAATATAGAAAAAAAAGTGAATGATGAAAGTTATTACTCCATTTTGTCATTATTCTGGACGTTTAAAAAATTGTAAGAAACCCATAAGAAAAGGCTGAGCTGCTTAAAAATAAGCAACTTCCTCATTTTTTCCTTCCAGCTTACCCCATTGAGTTGTAATTTTCAATCTGGAAGAATAGGAATTGTTGACAGAATCTATGCAAATAGACCCCAATGTGAATTAAATGGGGATGTCCAATATGGGAGGGAAGAAAAGTTGGGGTAACTTGCATATTGCTCAATGAAAACCTGGCTTAACCAGAAGAATACTTCCTTAAAAGTACACCAATCAATGAAAAAATGCAAAATGTACCACAGGAAATGGTTCTTTTCTTACTGAAAAAGGTGTGCCAGTAAAGAGTCAAATTTGGATCTAAATTCAGAATGGGGTAAAAAAATAGACTCTTATGTTAGGAAGGGGATGTAGATATTCTGGAGATATTCAAGATGTGGATATAGTGGAAATTTGAGAAGGGAAGATGTATGGAAATAAAAAGGAATGATGAAGCACTTGACTTGTTTGGTAGGGAAAGAGTACTTTTAGGGGAGATGAGGGCAAAGTTAATGTGTAGATGTGTAGAATGGGGGAGTGGATACCGAAAACCGCCGTTGAAGGAAAGTAATCAAGGTAGACGGGTAAGAGAGCAGAGTTTATTGATGGAATGAAAAGAAATGGGCATTATGCCAAATCATAGAGAGATATTAAATGCGAAAAGAGTTAGTGAGGGTGATTGCTAACACTGGTGTGTTGTGTTCGATGTAAACTTTAAGCAGATAAATCTTTGCTTCTATCAGGTTAAACGTATGGGAATCTGATGTATGCAAATTATTCAATCAACACATCAGAAAGGTATTTGTGTCAGGGAGTAGTGCAATGTTAAAAAAAATTACTATGCCAAGGTTGCATAACCACAAGGATACTCAGAGTATCTAATATCAAAAAAAGTCATGTCTTCCTTTAGATTTTAGCACTCACAACGTTAATTTAAAATTCATACATAAAAACTATGCATACTATATTGTTGTGCTCCTCCTTTTTTCCGGCTAATAACGTTCTGAAGTGGTGTGCATTTCTTCCATTTCTCCTGTATCAGTACATTTTTTTATTTTGTCAAGTAGTCTTCTCGACCGCCATCATTATCCTTTACTGTTTTTTTCTCCTTGATGAATATTGAAAAACATATGTAAGCGAAGGGTTATCTTCTCCTGCTCAATTCTAATTGCACAGATTTTAAAGTCATACTCCCTTTAATTTTCCAAACATTTATCTTCTTTGTTTAATAGCTCACTGTTCCATTTTGTCAAATATTCACCCCATTTTCTCGGTAGCTCCTGTTTTTTGAAGCCTCTTTTATACTGTCGTGTGTCAGGAAGGGCTCACGGACTAGGGACGTAGTTTAACTCAGATGTTGGGATCTTTCATACCTCAGAGGTGGTCGCAATAAAGGAATACACACCAATAGGGTACTTTCCTTCATCAAAGAAAACGAAAGGCATTGATTGCGATTCGTTACCCACCATTAGTGTATTCATAATGCACAAATTATTTGGTTTTAGAAATCCCAATTTAGACGAATGTTAATGATCAATTTTAACAGCATTTTAAAAAGGCCAGATTGGCGCCCATGCGATGCCACTCCACGTGACGTCAAAGGGACCTAGATGCTACACGAGTAATCAGAAGTTTTACAACGATTGCCTATGCATGCATGAGGCACAGAGCTCAGGGAAACATCTCTTGATAATCACGTATTAAAATTGCCTCTGGTCAGAAAGTTTCCTTCGTTTGATAGGGTATAAATAATCCTTATTTAAGCCAAGCGCTACCTGCAAGCAGGGTACTCTGCTACCTGCTAGCAGCCTGCATCGTATCAGCGCTCAAAGCCTCGCACCATCTCACGGCGGCAGCTGGAACCAGAATAACGTCACACAGATTTTTTCCAGCATTCATACTTAGCCGTCGCGTTTTCGCGCGCTTGAAATTTTTCACTTTTCATCTAACAGCGAAAAATAGATATCGCCATTTAAAAATCTAAAAGCGTGAAATGCGTATTCCAGGAGTAATAATCTTTCGATTTAGGCAATAAAAAAGAAATTGGAAACCACCCTATTGTTTAAGTAAAGTCCATTTAATTAGGATTTGAAATTGGCGAAGATTTGAATTTGGAAAGTGTGGGATTTGGAAGGTTAGGAACCAGTTAAGTCCAGGAATTAACAATACATTGGGTGAAGTTTTAGACAGCTCATGTTTTGTATACGTAGTTTAATTACAGAAACCGGGATAAATTAAAGGCTCATATATATGATGTTTGATTTAATGTATTTCCTGGAACCGAAAACCGAAAACAGTTGCCAACCGGCAGGAATAGAGACAAAAATCGAAGATAATAAATTAAAATTCTGTTACATATGATTTAAAACTTTCTCGGGGAATAGAACGAATAAACTTTTCTCTGGTCTCCGCGCGGGTAAGTAAATAAGAGAACGCTAATGTTTCGGGTCCCGTCTCGTTATATACGTCATTCTCATTAGCCTTGAGGTATTCTTACCCGCGCGGAAACCTCAGAAAAGTTTATTTATTAAAATTCTGTTGCTTTAGGTCAAATATCGAAGTTTTGAGATAGACATTCTATATAAGTTATCAATCAATTTAGAAAAAAGTCACATCCGTAGCCTTGATATGGGATGGCCACTCTTCTGGGAATTGAACTTCGCTCTGAAAAAAATATTGGAAAACTAGGCACCGAAATTTACACTTTCTTAAGGAGAATTAATGTGAATTTGGATAAAAGTAATGAAAAGTAATAGAAGTCTAAAAAAGATAAAAGAAGAATTCTTTTTTCACCTTTTAATGCACTCCTTCAAGAAGTCTCCACCATCAAATGTGTTTGCAAGCTTATATCTCTTTCTGAGCATTCATAAAAATCATTATGCTATTGAATCAAACCTTACTTTTCATCAGAACTGGATTGTGGGGCAAATCCGAAGTTAAGAAGGTGCGGGAGTCACTGATACTGTTCCTGAATTCTGTGACTCATTACTGCTATTGTATCACTAGTTTACTCCCCTTTTCTGAAACCAAACTGGTCTTCGCCCAAATACTCGTTTGCCTTCGCCTCCATTCGTCTGTTCAATATCCTTAGTACCACTTTCGCCGCGTGCGATATTAGGCTAATAGTCCTGTAATCTCCGCATTCCACAGCTTTCTTCTTTTTCGGTAGCGGAATTAAAACCGTCTTTACGAAATCCTCCGGTCAACATCCCTCCTCATAGATCCTGCGTACTAGTTCGAAAAACCTTTTCTTACCTTCCTTCCCTAGACTCTTCAGAAGCTCGCACGGGATGTTGTCCACTCCTACTGCTTTCCTGACCTTCATATCACGAAGTGCTTTCTCTATTTCCGAATCTAATATCCCCGGCCCAAGATTATCTTCCTCCACTTCACTTTCATCCTCTAAAGTCAATCTCTCCGGTCTGTTCCTTCCTACATAGAGATCCTCCACGTATTCCTTCCATCTACTCTGTACTCTTCTCGCTCGCTTAGCATCCTTCCATCTTTAGCCTTAATTTTAGGCATGGTTTGCCTTCTTTTGCCGCCCGATAACGACTTAGCTTTGCCATATAACGCGCCTACCTCTCCTTCCTTCTGAAACTTTTCCATTTCCTCACACTGTCTTTTCCACCAAGCCTCCCTTGCTCTCTCAGTTTCCCGCCGTAATCGATTAATAATTAATCTATTTCCTACTAGTTCCTGATATTCTCTCCTCATTATCCCCTTCAGGACTTCTGCGTTCCATTTCTTCGCCTTCCTAACTTTCATAAGTCTTTTGAATCTTACGTTGCATTTCATAAGTACTAGGTTGTGGTCTGAATCCGCATCTGCTGCTGGGAAGCTGCGCGAGTTTTTAACACTATTCCTCAACCTCTGTCTTGGACTTTTCCATGTGTACCATCGCCCTTTGTGATGATTGAACCAAGTGTTTGCGATAAATAACTTATTAATAATGAAAAACACTTTGTTACTTCCACAAAATTCACAGAGTTTCTATTTTATTGCCGGTTTTGGCTATTACACCATTTTCAAATACATACAATATATGGTGGGGGCAGGTATATATATAGTGGTTGCTAATGTGGGGGTGGGGGAAAAGGTTTGGATTCAAGCTGGGATTGGTAATTCGAGGAAAAGAATAGGGGGGGGGGGACACAGTTTGTCAGGTGGGTTGTTGGGGATAGAGGATTTGGGAGGGTGATGAGTAATGAGGAGGATGGGTTGGGAAAGGTTATGTCGTTAACAAGGTTTCCATTTCTCGAATTTCCAAGGCGTCCATCCTTCTTCCTTTACTGGTAAAATGGAGTATTTTGGGGTCGAAATTACTTCCGTGCCCCATTTCCAGGAGGTATCGGGCGAAAGCTGACGTATCGTCCTTGTTTTTCCAACATGCCCTGTGTTCCTTTACCCTTGTGTTGAAGTCTCTCGATTTGATGAATAACTTGTTTCTCCTGCAAAACTCTGCTGCTTTCTCTCCCCTGTCGTTCCGAATTCCTAATCCAAATTCTCCTATTTCGTTTCCACCGCTCCTTTCCCCGAATGAAGCGTTCCAGTCCCCCATTACTACCAGATTTTTCTTACCCGGCGTTTCTCTAATTATTTCCTCGAGCTGTTCATACACCTCATCTACTTCTTCCTCCCTATGATTGCTAGTGGGCATGTAAACTTGGACCACCACAAGGTTGGTGGGCCGCGCCTCAATTTCTACCACCAGAATCCTATCGCTTACCTGGTCTATGCCTACCACACGCTTACCCATCTTCCCGTTTAATACTAAAGCTACCTCTCGCTGGCTTTTCTCCCCTCCACTGTATATAACCCTATACCCATCACTCCAATAGTCCCCGCCATCCCTCCACCTAACCTCGCATAATCCTAAGATATCTAGCTTCCCATTCACTTTTGATATTTTCTAACTTCCCCGCCCTCATCATAGTCCTCACATTGACCAATTGACTCAATGTATACATTTGGTCCTGCGTCGGCCAATCAAATTTATCCATTATATTTCGAAGGGGGAGTTCATTTGAATGCAGAAGGCCCACAGAAATCTATAAGGTTCTCCTGAGACGGGCTTCGATAAAACCTATCTCCGAAATAGCATGAAAAGAGGGTATGTGCTGCGGGTTGCCTACGATCAACATAAATGGCCCTGACGCCACCGTAGGATGTCAACCTACAGGAACAAAATTTTTTCTCTGTTCATTTGGTACCTCGGGCTACATTTTGACCGATGTCGAACTTTGAATTTCGAAAATAGTTGTTTGATGACCGCCCCTAGTGCTCGCGGTTCCTACTGCCACGTTGCCTAGTCGTAGGGACAAAGGGGGAGGATGAACCTTGCCTTGAGGAGGTGGTGGAAGAGACAATTTTAAAGCATTTTTTGTCCATAAATATGGGTTCGAAACTCTTTAGTTACTGATCTATGGCAACCCAAACATATTTTTTTGATAAGTTCAGCCGATTCAAGCGTGATATAGTGTAAGTTCCACTTAGGGCCGGTTTTATAATGTCTATTTAGCGTCAACCGGAACATTATACTGTCGTAATCTTAATTTGAAGGCATTTTAAAGTTAAAGTAGTGAAAAGTAGTTCAGGATAACGATTAGTCTAACAGGTGACTTCAAGTGGAAGATATCGTTAACTCTGATTTTTATGCTCCGAAAAAACTTAACTAGACATTACAAAACCGGCCCTATTAAAATGAACGGTAATTCAAGAAATAAAGAGAACTTTTACACAATAATTTGATGCTCCAGATCTGGCCAGATGACGGCTCTGTGAGCCAAAACACGTCGTACGAATTAATTAATTGTGGAAAAGTGCAACTACCTTTCATTTCAAAATGTTTGGATGTGCGATTACCATGAAAACGGTTTATCTTGGATATTTGACGTTTTCGACTTTTATAATCGACATTTTCGACTTGGACATTCGCCTTTTCGACATTTTATTCTGTGCTCTGGATTTTTAGGACATTAAATAATTAAGGTTGGACGAAAATGTGCGATAATGATTCTCGGAAACAATTAATCTCAAAATGAATGTGATTGCGCAATCGTATTGTTGATAGTTGCTCAAAGCTCTTGTTTATTTAAGATCAAATATTAATTCTTTCAGGTAATTACAATCGCACGTTTTCGTCCAACCTTAATTATTTAATGCATCGTTCGTTAATCGTTCCAGGCTCGATTTTGTGGAAGTTCGATATATCCATGATAAAAGTACACAAATGGTAATTTCCACCTTAAATTCAAAACTAAACAACTGACCATGGTTTCAACACATTGGGTCATTTTCTAGGTGATACAACCAGCACTCTCTTGGTATTTATGCCCAGGCCAAAGTAGGAGGTGGAGGTGAAGAAATTTTATATATAATGGCGGAAAATTTTGCTTTGCAAACCATTTATGCCTTATGATTTAATGCTTTCCCGGCGAATAATGTGGGTAAACATTTCTCGGGATTCCCACCGGGTTAATGTTTTAATATCGGCCAACGTTTCAGGTACCGTCTCGGCACTCATCTATTCACTCGGTATTCAGCCCTGAAGATGAGTGCCGAGACGGTACTTGAAACGTTGGCCGATATTAAAACATTAACCCGGTGGGAATCCCGAGAAAAGTTTACCCAAATTTATGCCTTAATAACCATTTTAGAAATTTTGACATAGATATGTTACATCGTAATGAAAAAGGGCTTAAATTAGATTTTATGGAAAAATTAGAAATTGCCAATAGTCCGGTTGGACTTTGTAATGATGTTTTGTTTTGTACTGACTCACCTTTGTTAAAGCTAAGCATCCCCATGGCGTCAAAACCCTCACCTTCACACTCACGCCCCACTTGTTGTATGTTTTCTGTTATCGGCCTTCATTCATTTGCTCACCCAAACTGTTTCCCCTCCCACTCCCCTCACACCAATTCCATATGCCCCCACCTCCTACCTTGGCCGTTGTATAAATACTGAGAGAAAACTGGTTGTATCATCTTGAAATTACACAATGTGTTGAAACCATCGTCGGTTGTTGAGTTTTGAATTAAGTGTGGATATTGCCCTTACTATTCTTATCATAGATTAATTATTTAATGTCCTTAACAATACGGAGTATTATATAAAATCTCGAAAAGACTGGATACCTAAGAAATACCATTTTCATGGTAGCAGCAGGGTGCATTAAAAACGTTGTAAATGTGCCATTTCTCAGTAATAAAGGAGTTGCGACCCCATGTTTATGGACAAATAATGCTGAAAAATTTCTTCCCTCACCACCTCCTGAAGAATTGCAGATTCCTCCTGAAACACCCTGTATAAAGGTGCGTTTACACTGTGTAACATGTTATATAAACATATTATATGTAACAAGTTACTCGTAACATTTGTTTTATAACAAGAGTCCAGCAGAGCCATAAATGCACATACAACACGTTACAGATTCTGTCGCAGCCCACCCGTCAACTATCTGTTCCCACCATGCGCCACACCTCTTTTCTGTAACATGTTACACATTTTCCCACTTCGTACGGGAAACCAAAAACTTGTTATATAACACGAATTTTTGTTTTGTAACACAGTGCTACACGTAACTTGTTACACGGATATGTAACTTTTTCGTAAAACATATTATAAGTAACTTGTTTACATAACATGTTACGCAGTGTAAACGCACCTTAAGGCCGTTTTACACGGGGCAAGGAATTGCGCAGGTTAGAGCTGCATAAATTTCTAAAATGGCGTGGAATCGCGCGAATGCAAGAACGAAATTAGAATAGGGGCAATTTTGCCATCTCACGTCCACGCATTCTCGCATGTGTTCTAGCAATTCACCGCTTTACACGACGCAATTTTGACTGTGCCTTCGTACACACGTCAGACTGTGCAAGTACGTGCCCCGTGTATAACGGCCTTTAAGAGGAGACATGCGTCGGCATGGGGGCTCATTCTCATTTATATGGTTTTCGGGAGTGGACGTCCCGGACCAGCGGGAACTCAACGCCGCAAAGAGGGATGAAATCGAAAAAAGCTCGAGAAAACCTCCAAAATGGTTTTTTAAAGTATGGAATTCGTAAATTTGCACAGTTGTTGACAATAACTTGGTGCATGTCTTGACGGGAACCTTTTTTCATAGGTTACTTTTTTAAACAAAATATATGGCCTCAAAGTTGATCAAATTTCGCAAAAATTACCCGCATGATTTTTTTCCGAAATTCATCACGTTAAAGGTAACGCCGCACCTTTTGTGGTTGTTCAATACCAAAACAAAAACTTATTAAATTATTAAGTGGTTAATTATTATTGATTCTTATCAACGTTCAGGACATGTAATTTGTTTAAAAATCAGTGAGATTCGCGGATGATCAGGCGTTGATTAGCCAGTCAGCGAGGGGGCTTCAGGCTCTAGTGGATGCGTTATACCACCGTTGCGAGGAGTATGGGATGAGGCAAATACAACGCCCCATCATTTTGCCCCGCCCCGCCGATTTCAACACCCCATCCCTTAGCAGGGATGGGGTGTTGAAAATGGTGTTAGAGGGTAAAAATATTAGGGAAACGAGGGAGGGGAAGGAAAAGAATAGGATTTTTAGATAGATTGAAAGGGAGTAGGCCTTACAGTGAATTGAAGAAGGCAGTGCTGGAAGGAAAGGGAGGCTTCCAGATCACTTCTTGAATACTCCATGCAAACCTACCTTAATCGGTAGAATACTGTAATAATAATAATTTGTTTAAAAATTAACCTATGAAAACCGTCGAAACGTGCATTAATGTATCGTTAACAACTGGGGAAAGTTTCGAATTCCATATTAAAAAACAAAAACCATTTATAGGTTTTCTCGAGATTTTTTCGATTTCAGCCCAAAGTGCGCCGCCGAGTCCACCCCACCATTCGCTGCCCAACTGCAGAGAAGCCACCAAATGTCCTTTCCACCCACCTCCTTCCCTAATCTCGCCACCGTTCGGGACCGCCTCCGACGCACGACCGTGGTAAAATAAATTCTACATATAAGACTGTAATCCGGTGTTGTTCTTCACAAGATCCACGGGAGTAGGCCTCACATTCTCCCCCATAACCACATCTCAAACGCCCCCTGTCTCTTACAATACTCCTTTCTCAGCGTCCATGTTTCCACACCGTAAAGCGCAACGCTAATGTAAAAAAAATCATAATACGCTCAGACAATGTAGTTTGTATTGTATTTTTCTCTGTCTAGTCTTTGTAATTGGTACCGATACTCCGTACACAAGTGACACGATGGGCCTGTGGCCACCTGTGGCCGACCAGCGGTTTCCTTGCATGTTTTTTTCTGTGGTATCATCCTTTCCTCTGTTATGCAACAAACACAATGGTCATCTCACCAACTCCTTCCTATTTTTTTTTCATACTTATTGGCCTCCAATTTAATTTTGCTAGTGTAGCTTAGCTTCTACACGGATTAGATCGGGAACTATAAGAATGTTTTTACAATTGAGAATGGACGCCTTTCAAAGTGAGGTAGAGAATACTATTTTGGGTCCGCACCTTTCCAGTATAGAAAGAAGCGATGAAAAAGAGTAGAGAATATGAGTAGGAATTCTTTTTTGCGTCATTCAAATTAAAGAACCATAATGAATATTAGGCTTCAATTGAAACATTCAAAACGCGGACTCAAAATTTTCGATTTTCTTTCAGGTTACGGTTGGCGCTTCAGCACGCCTGTTGATTCACCTTGCAGGATAGCATGTAGTTGTAGGTGAACATTATAGCTATTACCTCTGTAGTGTTGCTTCTGCACTCGATGATAGTTTAAGAAAGACGAGCGTGCTGCGTCCGCTCCCAGCGGGCTTCCCCCGATCTTTTCAATGCAGGTCCACACAGAGGGATAGGCGCGTTTCTAATTTTAAAATGTAGAAAAAAAGGCAGGGTCTTATGTGCAAATTTAATTGGAATGATCATGTACAAGTTGAGGTCAGAGGACCTCTTTAAAAACAACATTAGAAGTAATTACACTATCCTCTGTTAAACGCACATGACGACTCATACTTACGTATCAACAGGAGACTTGAATGTGGAATCAGCCGCATTTTGATAAAATTTATTTAAAGAATGCGAGATATTGTTGCAAATGAACAAATTAATCAGTTTGTGCGCCGTTAACGTCAGAAATATTTACCGTTTTTTATCAGTTATTTAAAAACTAATTTTAGCAAACAATAGCAATATTTAGAAATTTAGATATGCCGTCGCATGTTCTCTGATAAATTCTGTGCTTTATGGTACCTCATTTGTAGAGTTTGGTTGCGTATAAGTTGAGAAAAAGGTATCTATACAGTAGAAATAATATAGAAGATTGAGAGGTCCCGGGTAGGTACATAATTTAACTTGTACTCCCGTAGGCCAAGCGCCGCATAAGTGACAAGATTGAAACTCTCGACACGACTTCTATCATTTCAGAGAAAATGGACGTTGGCATGGTTCCCTATGCACATTTCCATGATTTTCTTTCAGGCGACAGTATCGCGAGGTGGCCGTTTCACCTGGCTTTTTCTATTTGACCTATTTGGCTTACGCGGCGCTACCGCGAGCGATTGCAGTATCAGTATAGCCTAGGAGGTCTCTGGAACGCTTATTTATCCATTCCGCAGAGATAATTTAGAAGCAGTCGAGAGTTTTGATTATGAGCATTTATAATCGTAGAAAGTATGAATACATTATACACGCATGGAATTATTGTTGGAGCAACTGAGTTTGCGGAGAGAATATAATGTATGCTGAAAAATATCATCCCTCATTTGTTCAAATTACAATTTTAAGATGTAACCATTTTATTGGTGACCAATTACCATCAAGAAGTTAAGTTTATTGTTAAATATAAGAAAGTTCAACTAAACGGGTTTGGATTTCTTTTGTAACTGATTGAATTTGTGAATTGTTAACTTATGGACGAGCTGAATTTTCATTCGTCACACCGCAGTAAAATTGGTATTGGCACTGTCTAACGAAGAGAAATCAACTCTTCATTTCCATCGCTTGATAGGAGACAGTTACAAGTCGTACTAACACTATAATTTATGCATTAAAACTTTTATTTGATTACATATAAAATTAAAGTAACTCTTCCATTTTTTGTTAGGAAAAGGCGTAAATCCCGCATACCTTGTAAATACACGACCAGAAATGTAATTGGAGGGAGATTTCTCTCATACGCCGATCATATTTCCCCCGTGGTATAGACCACCCCAGCAACCCTATCCTCTTGAATATATCGATTATAAGTTTTCATAACGGCCGCTAGATGGGGAGCACCTCTACAAGCATTCGCGGCGCCAATTCGGAGCAGACTAAAGCCCATTGGCAATGATTTTTAGCGCAGTTGGACAGACGTCGTTGATACTCATCAGTCACTGGTTATCAAAATCATGGCAGTGAAATTTTAGCGGGCGATAACCTCAGTATATAGGTCAGAATAAAAATGTTTCACACAATTTTGCAATTTCTATGGGCTTAATGGTATCCTAAGAGTACAATCACAAAAAATTTGAACTTAAAATTAATAATTTTCCTAATTACGGGGAGAAATTGCTTGAAGATTCAGGCGAATAAAAATAGAATTTTAATTGCATAGATAATACCGAAAAACACCCATGATATTGGCGATCTGCATTCTGCGGTATTTATTGCATTCAGTTTCTTTAATGTATTAATTAACTTAAATTACTCTGCCACTTGCTTGATTATTGGGAAATAATTATCACTTTATTTGCGAACTGATGGCAAAACAGCTGAAAATTACTAATTTTTCGAGTGCGAAATTGCTATCCCTTCGTCGCTAATTTCTTTTCTATACGATTCCGACCTTTAGTGATTAGTCACTGGTATGCCTCTTCCTTCAGCTAAATCTTTTACTCTAAGCTAGAGTACAGACTCCTACTATTGTTTTACCTCAATGTTTCGTTGCTGACGGTTTCAACATTAAAGCGTGCTTGACAAAATTATTTTTTTAATCACATAGTTATTTGCCGCCTTGCTGTTACCTCATAACATTACTGCATTGCCAGCAATTTACTTTCGTTTTCCAGGAGTTCTTGTATTCCGAGCTCATTATTTTTCAGAACCTATGAAATTCATAAAATATTGATCTGCATCGTGCTCCCATTTTTCACCCATTTCTTCATCCTCAATCGTAGCCTTGCGACACTGATGACAGCGTTTGGATCCACCATCATTGCAAAATGTTTCATTTGTACAGAGTGTTCATTCGCTGCCAGTTACTTTTTATGTATTTTATGCAAGTATTTTATGCAAGCTGAGATTAATTTCGGATCGTCAGGAATTCATTAAAATCCTCTGGTACCATCTTCTAACTCTCTCATGCGATAGACTTCACCAATGTACCACCTCCTACCTAATCACCATTGACTTCCAATTTTCGTCATTCTCTCCCATACATGATCAAAATTTAGTCAGCGGAAAAATTAAATTTGTCATCATTTAAAGTTATCAACCGCAACGTCATATTTTATGAAACTCGCAACAATTTTTTTTCGATGAAATGTCGACTTTTATGAGTTATCAATTCAATTAAAACTAGATCTCGCTCAGCGCTTGTTGACATTGGCTTATTTTCCATGGTTCTCCATGGTTACTGCCGCTCCGAACATTAGGGTGGCCGATTTGGGAGGTTCTGGGTGGATGACGTCATTCGTACGTCACTAGGAGGGTGGCAAACCGGGGTGGTGGGTGGGCCCCGGGGTGGAGGAGATGGGCTGGCGGAAAACTGGGCGTTTACATTCACCCACTGGCAATGGGTTATACGAGGCGAGGGGTATTCATCTCCTTACGTGCGGCCCAAGGAGTTGATGAAAAGGCGCTTGGCAAGTGAAACGAGCCATAAGAAAGGGAAGGGAAAAAGGCGACAAAAGATTCGGATTAAGAGGGGGATGAATGGTGGCTTGATGCGTTGTGATGCCATTAGAGCCACCACCTGCTCTCCTTGAAGCATTGAAAGGCGCGTGGATGGTATAGATTCTCATATTTCCCTGTTATTCAGTGACTTTCTTCATGGAAGTCCCAATGAGATCCCAAGAGTGTAAGCCATTATCACGAAAATTTTAATACGTGCCCTCGCACTTGACTTACTGAATAAAAAGTATGATATTTAAGCTATATCTTCCGCATATTAGATTTTCAAATCGGACAACTGACAAAGGTTTCTATGGTGATGCTTGCATGCGGGAAAAAAAACTGTGTATTACAGAAAGATATATCGGCCATTTTCACAAAAAACTGATATGGGGCGCATGCTCAAATAATATTCATGGTAACTACAAGAAACTCACTGTTATGACGTCCGAGTTATTAGATAATAAATACTGTTAAGTAGAAATGTGTTAGTTAAACGAAAACGATGTAACTAAGTGCAGGTAAGACTGATAGTTTAAAAATATAAACAATGAATTGTGTGCATTATTTTTTGGATAATTTTGCTTATAAAATTAATACATGAAACCATATTAAAATATTAAATAAATGAAATAAACTATTTTATTTCACCATGAAAAATCCTTAATATTTCGATCTTAAACGAATATGCGGTGATACAAAAATGTATAAAAGTAAGCAGCGATATCCTGAAAGTGGTGAGTGATGAATCTAGGCTAAGTAGATTACTTTTATGAGTAACTTTTTCTTTCTGGAGTTTTTACTCAGCGCTTTTAGAATTCATATGAAGCTACCTTCTGTTTTGTAACCATTAATTGCAAATTGAAATAATTCATTCAGTGTTTACATCGCAATAAAAAATCACGAAGTAATTTTTACACTTCCATATATGCTGAAATACGTTTTGCAGCAACTCCTGTAATTGTGAATGTTATTGTGAGTGGAAATTACTTACCAAATTAATTTTTATCATGAACAAAGCAATACTGCACACGCATTCACCTTTAGCACCATATAATATTCATTATGCCTTTATGTTGTATGGTTAAAACTAAATTTCATTTAAACTCAGAGGCACTCAATTTGATATGAATAAATATATAATCATTTGATTCGTACACTAATATTTTAACAACGAGGTATGGCTTTTTAATAGACTACCAAATTAAATCTCTTAGATGGCCAAAGGGTGATAAAATTCAAATTAGTATAAATTTCTAACAACCTTTTGTTGTGTTTAGATGCAAGTCTCATCAAGCAATTTGCATAATATATAGCCCTTAAACCTTTTCTTTAAAACACTTCTTGGACTGCGGCTCACTTATCTATTTGCCACTTATTTGATTCGATTGAAAAGTGCATCTAACACTAGCGGATCATCATCCTAATATATTTTTACTAGGCTAGTAAGAAATTAAAATTTGCTGTATATCATTAACGGCAATTTATCAATCTAATTCTCGTGAAATCATTCAGTAAAATTTATGCATGTTTATTTCTTCGGAACACTCTCCCAGAGAACAGTTAGAAATCCCTATGAATATGATTTCCTTGTTCTCACTTACTCTTCACCAGGAGAAGCGCTTTTATTGTAAACGATTCAAGAGAGAATGATCCGTTCCCAGTTTTTCTCGATTCCAAGCGCCAGCTTTATGGAGCCCTACCTTTGTTATTCTTGTGCGAACTTGAGACGATTTTGATGTCTGGAAGCCTCTAAGCAAACTGAAACTTTTGATGGCAGATACTACGGAAAACAATTTTAAATAAGCTGCTTTGGAAGGTTGGGGATCTTTCACGCAGATTCTCACAACGATGGTGAGACGATACGTTGAGGTGATTAAAAATCCATTATCTTTACAAATTTAGACAACACGGAATTGAATTAACCGTAACTTTATGGGGAAAGTATTTTAACAACTAGGATAATTGAAAAATATTTCAAGTAATTTCTTATGCGAATAGTATTTTTTTCGGAATTAATTTTGATAGTAATACTAGTCAGCATCGAATGAATTGTGTAATCTGAAATAGAATAATTGAGACAAATAACTTTTAATCATGCTCCAGTGGTATTTTCAATAAAATTGGTAGAAGTAATGAGACTTTGAGCGTAAAATTTTGTTGCCAGCTCCCATTGTAACAGTACAGCCATTTCAATAAATATCAGAATGTTTTTACTCAAATAGTGAAGCGTTTCTCGTGCTGAATGTTTTAATATACATTTATAATCAATTATACTAATATTTTCCGCATATTATAGGAATTATAAGGCTAGAAAGAGGAAAAAACTAATTCAATCTCTTCGATTATATCGGCTATACCTCTACTCTCAACTAAGAAACAAAAATTGCATGTTATTCTACCATGAAAAACGTGCTCTTACTATGATATATTTTTCGATTAAATTCAAGTGATATTCATTTTCAATACAGCTCATCGTCTATTGACGAGAGATACATAATTTTGTAGCCACCGCAATTATTTTCTCTAAATATATTCTCAGTTGTATGGTTAACTTTTCATCAGGAAGGATAACATTTTCAATCCATCAAAAGGGTATTCCCGCCTTGACGTATCGAATATTTCAACAACTTCATCATGCACGTACTCATAATTTGATAAAGAATGGCAGAAAACAAAATGGCAATGCTTTTTCAAAAAAATCATTCTGAGATAGTAATTCTTCTATAAATAAGGGCATGTCAAAACAGCTATGTGAATAGTCTATCCTGTTATTATAACTTTCTCACTTTGGCCAGTCAAATTTAGCAACAGGTCATATGGTTTATAAAAATACCACTTGACCGCGATGGAAGAACAAGATGTGAGGGAAAGAAATGTCTACAGCACAGTCATTCATTGACCACGCCATCGCTCAATAGCGAGACAGAATTTGCTGTCGCTAGAGAAATGCAAATATGGGATTGTCATGAGTCCTCATTTTTGCGGTAACATTTTCAATTTTAGTTCAGAAGTTGCTGTCCACAAACTATTTAGTAATGGTAAAAAAAGACGGAATCACATATTCCGTACTCCAGTATACCATTTCAGATAAAATGGTACCAAGACGAGGATTTGCGGGGAAGAGTGGCGGTAGAGATATCATGGCATTTCAGAGGAATGAGTCCTCATTCTCTAACCCATCGTTCTCATTTCGATGAGAGCAGGTAGGATAACTCTATGTCGACATCATTCAATGTTTAGATAAGAGACCATTGACTCCAGTTGCTCATGCAAAATCCTTATGAAGGCTTTCGCTGGGTGCAATAGAGGACCGTATAAAACTTTTGGAATATACGTCACTTGAACTCATACTTAGGTGAACAACAAACAGATGGCAGAACACATTTGGTGAAGACCAAAGTATAATGTTACCTCAGAAGTGGCAACGTAGATAGTCAGTTAAGAACGTAACTTTTCCCCGAGTTATTAAAGAAGCCGCTGAAATTAGTACGAACTTGGAGAATTTCAAATGATAAGACGGATACAGTCTTTTATATTTTGGAAAGGGCTTTTTTCACTATTTGCATGGCAAAAATCAAGCACACTTGTTATAACCTGCTGAACCTGTACAATTCCTCATATTTAAAGGGCTCTTCCGAACCTAAAGACTGCAACGCCGGAGGGACGGGTGTTCCACAAAAATGAGGGCACATGGGGCTTATCCCGAAAATTTTAGATGGCCAATCGTACGGAAGCCCAAGGAAGAAGACATAAAAATAATCAGTTTCATTTTGAGACATGGTGGTCTGATGGACATAATATTATAAGAACATGCGAATTGTAAGATGGGCAAAAGAAAGCGTCAATTGAATCATACGAAACAAGTGATGAAGGTCGTGAAAGAGAACTACGTTGTTATAAAAAGGTTAGATAAAATAGAAGAGCGGGCCATTTTATTATTGTCCTTTGCGATAGAGTTTGAAAAATAGAAAGACCCCTATTTTTCCGTTTCTCGATCTATCGCCTAATTCTCGAGCTATTACGACGGGATTAATCTCGAGCTATTAATCCCTTTCGCTGAAAATTTCATGACGTCACAGACTCTAGCCGGGGTGCTCACCGATACGTTACAGCCTCGCGCATCCGTCTCACGTGGTTCGTTGTCATAAAAACTCTAATGAACGATTCTTTCCGTCAAAGATTGGGCCTCTTCCTGAACGACTGAATGAACCAGAACTTAAATTACGTCACTAACTCATAAAAAGTGGGCGGAGATTTTTGGATTGTTTATTATTTTCCAGTTTCAATTAATGAGAAATTGGCTTAATGTGGAAGACTTTTTTCTCGTTATAACTCATTCTTTCCATTCATCTACGGAATTATTTTAATGAATCGCGATGTCGGGTCTGAGTGAACGACCTGAATGATATGAACCATTTGAACCTCATTGCACCTGGACGACCTGACCCGAACCGACCCCATTGTGTAGTAATCTACGCTAAACTAGCCTTAGGATTATAGGCCGGTGATGATGACAGGTTAAATATTAAATATATTGTTTTCCGCTCTTTGATTACATTTTTGAAGACGTCTAAAAGGATTCCATAAAATTATGGGCCAGCAGAATCAAAGGCGATGCGCAGTTTCACTTTTTTTCTCTTACTTTAAATTTTATCACCTTTTATCTGCATGCCCAAAAGGCTCTGATCCGAAAGCATTAAATTGGAGGCATTAAAAAAATGCGAAAAATATACGAAAATATTTATTAATAATCGCTGGCTTGGGCATGAAAGAACTGGAGGGCTGTAGTAATACCTAACAATTTTAGGATTGCAGTACTATGGAGAAGTATTTTCGTGCAGTGAAGCAAATTTTCTTTCCTCAGCAAATATTATCGACCCCCATATTGATACATTGGGTATCATGCTCAGAAGATAGCGTCAAAATAGTAATCGTCCTACGAAGGGGAATTAGAGCATGCACTTTGCATTCTGCGACTTCTGCGAAGGACGGATTTGTGGTCTTGAGATAAAAGGGTACCTACCTTCCGGCTCTCAGGAAACACCTGCTCGATGAGATTATTTAATGCAATGGAATGGGATACTAGCGGGCGGCCTGAAGCGGCATATCGGAACAAAGAGAAGATACTCAAGAGATTTGCTTCGGACAAAAGGCTGGGACTGTGGATTCCTCGGGTTTTACGAAACACCTGCTCTGTTTCACTCTGGGGGAATATTCTTTGTGATTTTTAAAAGGACTATCCCACCAACGCTGAAATGCAAATCACAACACGGAATAACCAGATTTAGCCATCTCATCGATGTCTGAATGCCCATTTTCGTTTCATAAAAATGCAGTTTCGAAACAGTAACTTTCAACTAATCATTCTAATTATTGTGTCATTTAAAAAATGTATGGCCCTACCAACAATGTTCTGGATAGTAAAGGAAGAAAAATCGAGAAGTTATACAATAATCGTGCGTAATATTCAACTATAATATTACATAATACTCATGTTCTAATCAATGTAACTCAGGTAGGCTCTACCGAAAACAAAAGGAATTATTATTTGCATAAAATTTCTAAATATGCTTTATTTAACGTACTTAATTGATTGAGGATCACAACATTTTTCTTCCTTATGATATAGTTCCTTCCTACACTTGAGATTAAGCTACATTTTCTGTGGATGAAATTAATATAAGGATATATTGTGCGGTGTCATTGTTATAAAATTAAAATTTTACGTGGGCTCTTAAGAGCGATGCTGGCATGGTAAAAACAAATACATTGATTTAAAGTAGAGTTTTAACTGCGCTGTGTCATAAAAATCATTATGCCAAAAGGATAATGTTTAAAGTAAAATTTGGACACGTCTTCACAAGTCCCCAATTATTAGCAAGTGAATATTGAAATCGGAGGCAAATCACGTTAGCTTCTCGAAAATAGCGTCGTGACCGGTACTAGTAGTACGACCATTAGTTACTGTAATTTTTCTCCTACTTGATAATTGATATTATAAAATTATATTTTTAACAAATTATGCGGCAATTATTAGTTTCGGATTGTTCAGTTGCAATGGAATCTTCCATGCCCGGGTTACTGTCCCGAATGCAACTTTATAGTTAAGCCACTGCCAGGGATATCGAAAGACGTTAAAGGAAGGTGGGGAAACCTATAATCAATGGATAGGAAGAGAATGCCCCAGAATTTCTTCCTCCCATCAATCCTTAAGCCCTCTGGGGAAGAGTGGAGGAAGAATGATTATTAAAATAAAATCTAATTGCACTTCCCAACGATTATTTTAATGCGTACGACGCGTTTCGGAACTCACAGCCATCGTCTGGTGCAAGACATCACAGCACATGGGAACATTACATTTACGCATGCTTATCATATTTGGAAATTTTCATACAACTTATATTACCATTGGTTTTCGATGGAGCCTACTGGAGTGGAATTTTTCAAGTAAACTACGCTATTATGCATGAATGTTGCATAACTTCTCAATCATTTGTTTCTTTACTATACCAAATATTGTTGGGGGAGCCATGATTAAAAAAATAAAAAATACTGTAATTAGCTAAAATAGACTCTATAAATGTGAAGTTCTCATGTACTGTGATGCCTTGTACCAGATGATGGCGCAGTGAGCCGAAACGCGCCACACGCATTGAAATGCTTGCGGAAAAGTGCATTTTCATTTTACTTTAACATGCCAAAATTCCACTACATCACGCTTTATTAGTTTCATTTTTTTTGAGAAAGATCGAACTCGAATTTTCCAATGAATGAAAAATAAATCACAAACTTATGGTTACAGCTTCAAGTATCCAATAAAAAGCATCTGCTCTTAATCTCTTCGGCAGAGAGCTATCAGAAGCACAGAAGTCACGTACGTGGATGCACATCATTCTCAAAACCACATTGCGAAGAAATGCATAGCACCTCTCATTTCAATTCACCTCAAGTACTCCCACATTACGCACGCGCATGGGTCTACCGCTACATCCTTTTGATGGAGCGCCAATAGAAAGGTGAGGGGACTGTTACTGGCAACTGGTCACGGGCCAGCCCTTTCAATTGTTCCCTGCCAATTGGCGATCGACAGCGGATCCAGGATAAGAAAGCGCCCTTTCCGATCACCGACCTGACCCCTTAAGAGTCCCTTTTCGACCTCGCCACCCATTTTATTGCTTCCCGGCATGCCTTTCTCCCTTTTGTCCCTATCTCTCTCTCGCAGCGTCTCACGTGATCGTCCTGGAAGACGAAGAGAAGCGGAGGAGAGGGCCCAGCTCCTGGAATGTGATTGTTCGCCTGTTATAAGGATATATGTTTTCAACCGTGCTGCTATCTCTCCCCAATACTAATACGTGCTGCTATCTCTCCGATGGCGCATTCCTCCAGAAAACAACAACTCCACCAAAAGTTAAAGTAAAATCTACTATGAGGATATGTCACCAACAGGCTGAGTGTGTTGCTATGGTAACTCGTGATGACGTGAAGCATCGGATAAAGTGTACCAAAATCAATGCAGGAGACGTATACAATAAATAAGGTAGGAGACGAATACGGCTGATAAGTATTCCAAATCAAATACTTCTAAATGATGGTTGAATTTTTTTTAAAATAATGGAAGGAATTTATGTGTGATATGCTTATATTTCTATGAACTAAAGAGATTTAATGGCAAGTGACCAATTAAAACCAAATGCTTTTAGTATATTTCGGTGAAATTAGTTTTGATATCACGGCTACCATTAATTTTAAACTTAAAATGAAGGTACTCACCAAGTGGAATATTCATCGCATATTTTTTATTATGCTTTTTCAAGCTATTTTAATTCAGCTGTAGACCCATTAGCGTGGAGCTATCGTATTTTACTTCAATTTATTCGCGAATTTGCTTTATAAAAAAATGGTACAGTGAAGTGTTCACATTTTTTTAATCACGATTATGGTATTGGGATGTTTATGTATATCAATAAGTATGAACGTGATAAAAAACGCTAAAATGCAAAAAGTAACCACCCTAAGTATTGTGCAAATGTATGAAAATAAAACAGAACCTGTTCTAATTTGTTTCACGCATTCGTACACTTTCCGTTCCGGTCCACCGAAATTCATGCAACTCTTACTGGTGGCTGTGTCAAGTAATCAAGCCTTTAAGTAGTTTAAAATTTACCGCTTGGGGAAGACTGATGGGTGTCATCGAGGAAGTTCAATATAAAACACAGAGAGGGAGTTCTTATATACGAGTGTATTAAAGGCCAAAATTTTCATTATATCGATTAAAACAGCTTCAATCATTCAAAATATATAAGCCATGAATATGAACAATCTGAAGATCGAAATTAATTTTGCTACACCTTCACCTTCGATAAGGCAGGTGAAAACTTGACCCAACCGCCCTCTAGGCGAAAAAATTTCGAGGATAGATAAAAATAAAACAAAGAGATAGAATGGTTAGGCGAAGTTTTAAGAAAAATATAATGAACACTCAGAGCTTTCACCATTGGAAGTTTTAGCTAGAAAAGTTCTCCCCACGCCTCTGATGACTAAAAAAAAACCACATCTCCATGTGTGGTCTCGTTTAAAAAGGATAATGGTCAAGTGAGCAACAAAATATCATACTGGGAAGTTTTCGCTCACTTTCCTGCACTTATTTCAACCTCTTTTTTTTTAAGACTTCGGATGTTTCAGATTTATGCATCTGAATCCAAAGTAATAAATAATGCATTTGTGAATTAATAATTCTATACATATATTTTTTCATGCGAACTCACTTTAACACAAAGATTGTCTGAAAATTTTAAATGTATGGGGAGATGGCTTCATTTTTAACCATTGTTGATATATCTTTTACTATTGGTATTGGGGAGAATGTCATCATTACTGTCATTAAGTCGAGGCCAATTAAAAAAATATTTCTACCCCACAATATGTCTCGGCATTATATCCAATTTTTCTATTCCATTTCTGTTATTTTCCCGTCTAACTTAAATGTATTAAATACTCGACGTTATATTTCAAGATCCACTTGGTACTTAATGATGGCTCAAATAGCCATATATTGTAATAGACACTCGTCTTAAGAAGGGCATATACACTACGCTCTTTTTCTACATCCCAATCAGATAAAAGTATATTTAATTAATTACACCTTTTATGTTTATTATCCCATGTAGTAAAATCCTATTTAAGAATACTCAAGAGCTTTGCTCACATAAATGTTTTCATAATATTTTACCATGTGCTCTAAGGTGACACGTTTAATATTTCATTTTGGCTTCATTATAAAGAAATATCCTTAAAACCGGTTCAGGTTAGGATGTCAGGCATTGACGAACAAATCTTCCTTTCTGATGATTTGAATGCGTACAATGTAATAATTTTTACTACGGTTATACATTAAGGTGAGGGGTATCACACTAAAAGTGCACACCAATGTTTGAATGTGTTCGAGAACCGAGTATACTTTTGATGGATGCAGATGCGTTGCATTTGTTTAATCTATTTTCTCATTAAGTATGTGATTGTAAACTTAATTATTTGCCAATCGTCATATCTATATAGGAGATATCATGGCTCCACTCAAATACTCTCAAAATATTTCAAAGTTTTGGGTAGGTATGTTTGTAAATAGCTACCTTATTGAAGTCTAAAGCTCATCATACAAACCCATTCCAACATTTTATCTCATAAAGAAGTTTCTCCATCTGCCATATTGAAAAACATGTCTTAACTTTTCTTTCTATCCTTCGCACCTTCCCTAATATCTTTTTTTAACCACATTTATTTTGTCAAAAGATCTTTGTCATCCCATTTTCCTCTGTGCCCAAATTTCCACATTATCTGTTGCGACTTTTCGCACTATTTTTTCGAGTCTTTCCTTGTATTTCCTAACAAAGGTCTCCGTCATCGATTCTCACCATTTTCTTGAACATCTCTCTGTATGAAATTCCCGCCTTAATCTCCTTACCACTTTCTCCGTGTTTTTTCCGAGGTACTACAAATGAAATAGAATTGCTTAACTTGCTCAAGCATACACCTCTTTACTTAAATGGCTTCCTTGCATTTGCTCGAGAAAACCAAACTACTTTCGCTCCTTGTGATCGATTTTCATTTCTAAGTACGCGCATGGTCGAAAAAATACGGATATCTTCAAACCTTTTACTAACTGACTCCTCAGTTATTGTTCTAATGATGACCCTTATGGTTAGGTTATCATTCTTTGTCCTGGAAAAAAATATTCCAGATTATAATGATATGCAATTTCTGTTTTCATTACGACGATTTTTATAAAATATTATTTATCCATAAATGTGTATTTCTGTTATTGTTGGTTAATTTTTAGGTATCCTTAACAACGTCGGGACTGATAAATATGGTCAGGGCATATTTATATATGTTACGTCTCAGAGAGACCTATTTTTTTAATAAAATATTGAAAAAAAGAAATTCGTCGACATGACTCTCTTGTATTCTGTGAGAACCTATTAACTGATTTATATGCAAATTCTTTGTGATGTGATACTTTTTTATCTCTCAGGGAAACGCTTACGCTGTGACATAAAACGTGTCTTTAGGCAATATTCTCCCCGTGTGGAAATATTGCGGATAAGCTGATTAATCTTCGACCATGCTGAATGATCACATGAAAGCCATAAACTTATTTTCATATCCATGCATTTTATGGCTGAATTGAGTCGCACATAATGAAAAAACTCAGGAAGAATATGATGATTTTTTAAAATCAAGCCGCCGTCCTTTCTTGCATGATGGAAAAAAGGTTGGAAATCTATCAAAGCACAACATTCTGTCTCCCTTATGAAAGGATATGGAAGTTGAAGTTATGAGATTATCTTACAGGAAATGGAGATTTTATGGCTATGCAATAAATCAACAATATCACAAGCGAAGGTGAAAGGAATGATAAAGGAATATCATTAAATAGCTAAGCTCAGTTTCTTATAATTTTTGACCGACGCGATTGCCTTATAGGGATTTATTTTCCGACGGCAGGATTAGTGAATAGAGCTGTATTATCCGAAAGCCAATAATCGAGCCATAGCCATTTATCCTGTTATACTCGTAAAAGCGTTGCTGGGAGTGTGGCAAGAGGATTAATCACAAGATGACCAAAGTTATGCGGTTCATGAAGCATCGCGAGATTAGCATGCGAGACAAAAGATAAAAGTAGACGAACAAAAAAATAAGCAGGTAGAGCAATTCAACTATTTGGAGCGACGAAGTGCTGGACATGGTGGGTGTGGAGAGGCAGCTTCTGGATGATATATGGAGGAGAAAGAAGTTGTGGATAGCACGAGTGCTCAGCGGGGAGGGTATGTGGAAAACAGTGGTAGAGGCAAGATTACTTCTTAAATACTCCATGAGAACCTACCTTAATCGGTAGAATGATAAAATAATAATATTTTGAAATAATAATAAAATAGATAAAAATAATAATAATAAACTAAGGGGATCAAAGTAACACCTCGTAGAAGTTTCACAAAATGTTAATCAAGCTGCTTTAAAGATTAAACTGTAGAAGGCAACGAAGTAAACTTGTGGATGAAAACTTCATAAACTTGAGGATATCAACATAATCCCAAAAAAATACTCACTGACAGTCACATTATTATTCCCGTTTTATAAGAAGCTCAGGGGACCAGTGTGAGCCAAATAATTTCATGAAGTAAAATCTGATGCTTTCCTGGCGAATATATTCGAAAAAGGCTATTCGGGCTTCTAGCCGGGTGGTCATTCTCCATTTTGGCAGAATTTAGAGAGACCACCCGGCTGGAAGCCCGAATAGCCTTTTTCAAATAATTTCATGTTTACGTTTTCCAGGCACATATCCATAGAGCTACGGTTGCTACTTCGACCTTCTCTTATCCTCATACATCCATTAGAGATTCGCCATTTCTGACGGAGAAAAAAAAGAAAAAAGTTTTTCTTTCTTACTTTCGTATTTGCTAAGGTAGACGGCCATTTGGAGAAGGGCCTCAAATTTCCAAAAACTATAGCGTAAAGGTACGTTTTCATAGACGCGTCAGAGGCGCACGCGCGCGACGATACGCGTCACGTATTCGCGTGAACCGTTCACATGCAAGCGAAAGCGAACCTGCGCGTAGGATGTGCTTGCGCGACATCTACGGCAAAGAAGAAATTATAAAGAAAGAAACGACACGACCGTGGTTGCAAACTAACTTTCAGATATATGAGTTGGAGTGTATTTCTGCGAAAATATTTGAAGGGAAGAAATGGATGCAGTACTGCCATTGAATCCTGTACAAATGGAATGGAGGTTTAATGCCTTATTGGGCCTTGTTTTACTAAGAAGACGGCGATATGCAAGAAAAAGGTGGTGGGTTCGCCCAATATTTGAGGAACGCAGAAGGCAGGGAGACTACCATCATCTCCTCCAAGAGATGAGGCTTAACGACCGCGAGTCATTTTTTAATTACTTAAGAATGTCCCCAGAAATGGTTTAGTTAGAACTATCGAATTCTGATGAAATTTATCAAAATTTTCGGTCGTCATATGGCTCATTGAAAAATTTAGTAACAATTACCAATCCAATTTGATAAATTATATCAAACAGGTTTGGTAATTGATACCGAAATGGCCACAGCAGTTCGATAAAAACTATCAAAATCAAAAGATAATAAAACATACGTAGCGTGCACATGTGAAATATTTTCAATCCAGAAAACACTCTTATGATTTAAAATCACAAAATTAATAGTTTAACGTAAGTTTATGCCAAAAATATACATAAAAAAGTAAAAAAAAATACACCTGCTAACAGCATCGAACGCGGGCCCTCCGCGTGGAAGCATTGGGCGCTAACCACTGGACTAAATCGGTTGCCATAATAAACGCCTACACAAACACACTAATATTTTATTAATGTTCATAATCAACCTTTGCGTTGAAATGTAAATAAGATGTGATTAAACTTTCCCTTTGTAAGCTTAAGAGTAATACTTGATGCACACAATTGCACTAAGTAGTTACTCCATATCCATATCTAGTGCCTATGCGCAATAAAACTTTGTTTGTACGCTTTTTACATCGATCTAGAGGTGATTTTAACGTGCTGGGTGATATCCTTAGCATGGATTGCGTCTAGTATGACGACTTTAATCACGTCATTCAACATGATCGCGAATGATTATGCCTCAGGAATACCTCCAATTAAGGTTTTTATGTGTCGTAATACACAAACATCTCCTAACAGCTTTAATATCCATGATAATACGCTGTTCAATCATTGTCTTTGATGCACCGGCTTACGGATAACATTGCAATGTAAAGCAATAATAAACAGAAAAATGAACGTAAATAAAATTAAAACTTTATCGCCATCACAAATAATAAAAACAAAATCATTTCTACCAAATTACCCGGATTTCCGAAATGATAACTTCATCAACGAAACCTCGCTGGTCGGCCATGTTTGAGATTCTACGCGTCCCACGCGTCGAAAGTTGAACATATTTCATCTCGGGAGACGCGAAGCTAGGCGAGCGTACGCGATATCACGCGAAGAAATCCGGGCTTCTGATTGGCTGAAAATTTCGCTTTCGCGTCGGTTCGCCTGAAACGCGTTCATGAAAACGTACCTTAAGCGTTGGTGAACAATGCGTCTGATACAACGCCTGAGTTTCCATGGAGTTTCAATTTGGAACGATTTCCAAGCTTACTTTTGTCATCCGAAATATGCGATACCAACGTAGGTATTTCTTTCGCTTAATTCCCATTTTTCCTAATTTTCTATCACAAGCGTCGTGTTAGGAGCCCGGCATTATCCTCCATTAACACTGATGTGATATCATTGGATTTTACCGAGGTGAAGAAGCGAGTCCTGCGATTAGCGCAAAGCTATCTTCGTAGAATGCTGTAGCAGTGGAATGGGAAGAAAAAGTAATCCTCGCGATACCAGATGACCCTGGATAAGAAAATTTCTCTCTTACCTCGAAAGTGTTATGCTCGGAAGAATACGGCTATCATGCATTCAGCTTGAGCTGGAGTAAACTCTATCATCATCTAGATCCAAACGAACCTATGGCCTGTGGCAATAAGTGAGCAAAGTTAAATATAAATAAGTTTAGGTACTTAATTCAATCATAAAATATGTGCGACGAATAAGTCCAAGTCTACATGGGTGCCGAATACTTTTGATACCTATATAAGTACTCGAGTATCAAATGCGTACTTGAAAAAGTCTCACACTCCTAAAGTGAACTTTACATAATTTTTTCTCCGCTGTTAGCAGCCTTTTTCTTCTCCGCAGGATTAATAAATGGAAGTTTATGTCGGAAAGAAAAAAACGCCTCAATTTTCATGAAGTTACAATGTGGAGGGTTTAGCAAGTTATTTTTTTAATAGTCGAAATATGTGATACCGACGTAGGTATTTCTTACACATGATTCCAACTCAAATTTGTTATTCTTCCATTTGAGTTTTGGCGGTAGCGCCCAACACCGTCGCGTCGTCCCGGAGTTCTCAGGCAGGGGTGTATCAAAATAAACTCTCTTTGTCATTCGAGCACTTGAATGAATTTAAACTCGAATCGCAAATACTACAATCATCACTTGAGAATTCAACTGAACTCTTAGCGCCAAAATAATTACTCGGAAACTATAATCATTAATATAGTACCCAAACCCAAACAATTACCATGAATATAAAGTTTTCAGGGTTCCGCAGTGGATATCATTGAAAGGAATGGGACTGATTTAGAATTTTCATTAATTGCCGCATGTGATAGAGTTGGAAAAAAAGAGGGATCGGTATATTTCCGTTTCTCTATTCGGGGCGGAAAATCAACAGTCTTCACCTTTACGCAGATAAGTTGATGACGCCATATGCTCCAGCTGATAGAGTCACCGCTTCTTAACTTCTTCTATTGTCAAATGTTTTATATTTAATTTAGCCTTACTAAATTCATTTAAATTATAGGTTTTTTTTAATATTCACAGCCTAAAAAATATCTTTACCAAGGAAGAATCTAATGCATAACAACGGTAGACGATCACGAACACCCTTCTCTTGGATAACAGCAAACTACTTAGGCGGAACTTGTACCCACCGATAACCAATTAACGACTTCTAACAGGTTTATTTAATTAGCACACCCAGGCCTTGCTTTGCTCGGTGATTATTACACGGTATGGTGTGCAATTCAATCTGATCCATACCCCCCCAAATGGTAAGTCTGGCATAGTCACCCCACTGCCTGCAATGATCTGTATATTTAATTCTCCTCTCGTTCGCCACGTCTTTTCCTACTTGATATAGGAAACTGGTACATATTTGGAGAAGCCTTCAGTTTTCAGAAAACCACAGGAGTTTCCCATCCAGACCCACTATTCTACCCATTTTCTATCACGCACGCCCAGCTGAAAGTTCTACGTTCTCCTCCATTTTCATTGATGAATATTACAAAGGTGGAGAAAGGAGTTTGAACGTTAGCGTACAATGACATCGTTTCGGGAGTGTTGAGGTGTGAGAATGGGCAAGGCGGTTGATGTCGAAGTCGTTTCCCGGGCGACGGGGGCGAGGAGTGGGGTGGGGCTACGGTGGGGGAGAGAAGAGAAAGTGGTGAGGAGGTGAGGTGGACCCTCGGGGACCCAGGGGCGGGCCGAGGCAGGGGTGGCGCCATGGGATGGACTCAATTCTCCACACCCTCCCAACTCGTTTACACGGCCCGGGACCTGTTATTTCCGGCATTTCGCCCCCGTGACATTGATAGCCAGCTACTCATCTCTTTCAGCCCTCCCTTCTCTTTCTGATGAAGGCCCACCGGGGCCATCAGATGGAAGGGACACATATATATCACGGGCCCGTGGGTCACCCGAACATTAAGGCAGAAAAAAAATAGGTTTGGGAATCGTTCCAGATTGAGCCTTCATGGAAATTCAGGCGTTTTATCTTTTCGACGACACCTTCAGTTCATTTTTCCATCGCGATTTTATCCCGTGGAAAAGCAAAAGGCTGCTAACAGCGGATAAAAAAATATTAAAAGTTCACTTGATGGGTTTGTCCAAAGCACATCGAGAACAGACGTTTTCAAGTACACGGATGGTATTAGAGTACTTAGATAGGGGCTCTATTCTCGTGTTCGTCACCCGTGTAGAGTTACCCATGCGTTCAACATCGTGATGCTTCAACTGTGGCTTGATAATAACTCGAAAATAAAAAAATAAATTGATCTTTATAGCCGTAAAATAAACTTTTTACAAAACATTCACAAAAATTATAATTCAAAAAGCTCTTTCACTCTGGTGAAAATTATTTTATTCTTTTGAGAGTTTTCCTTCGCAGAAGTCGGTAAAACCTTTCGTTCCCTTTCAATGATAATGAAGTTATGAATGGTCACATTTGCATCGTGTTAAATAGCCAAACCGACTAAGGATTCTCCTGTAGTGAATATATAAAAATAATTGAGCTATTACGGTTATTAGCGTTAGAATAGTTACATTTCTTCAAACACCCACGAAAAAAACATTTCAAGCTGCAAATAGATAACGTCTAATGAATTACACAGTTACGCAAATTATCATTCATAAATATCGCTAAAGCTACCTCCTAGTCACTATCTCGGTGATAGTTAAATGCCAGTTGGTGCAATATTTTACCATAGATTCACAATGTAGAAGCTTCATAGAACAACGTGGCATAAGTCACTTGGCGGAAGTCGGCGGAAGTATCTACTTTTTCTCTACGTTTATATAAAAAAATTGCCGAAAACAGGCTCCGCCATTTTTTTATTATATCTATGGTTAATGATGAAACAAAATCTTTGGAAACCTACCAAAATGGAAGAAAAAGTACTAATTAAGATAGTGCAACATTTTTGTCGATAAAAATATTCATGAAACCACTACACGAGGATAAAGTTAACAATTTTCAGAAAAAATCGAGGGTGGTCGTTTTTCGCTAAATTTGTTCAACTTTGACCTTAAATATACTGTTAGCGTGAAGGAACAGGAAATAAATAATCTGGAAAGTTATGCAAAATTTATTTGAGAATATGTATGCGAAGTTTCAACTTCCTATCTCAAAAAAATCGTTTTTGAGGTTTTGGCCAGCTTTTCGATTCTAGCCCACTGTAGGGTGTTTTGGTGGATATCTTCCTTTATACTTGTATAAGTGTATGTAATAAAAAAATATTGATGTGACCTTATCAGAGAAAACGTCCTCCGTTATCTCAAACATAGGTTGAATATGTATGTACTTCGTGATAATAGCTATCTAGAGGAAATTTTATCCGAAGCGGAAGAATTTCGATGTATATGATTTCAGGGAAGTTTTCTCGAAAACGAACGCCAGGTTGGTAAGTATCGTATTAAAATGACAACTGATTGCTTCCGTATTTATTGTTTTCTTGGTCCCTTCGAAATAAGAGACGGGGGCCTGAATGACACCACTCAGTTCAGTAAAAATAAAGCTTATTTAAGCCTGAAAAAATAGCCGTAAAGGAAAACTTAGTGATTTTGAAGTATTTTTTAGGAAATTGCTTCTGAAATGTATTCATTCTAACATACAAATAAGCCTGTGGAATCGTTTTTGTTATCGAAATACTCTCATTTAAATATTATTATTTCTCTCGCTGTTGATAGAAGAAAAGACGATTGCCATTTCCGGAAGACGTAATATTTACCCAAAAGGTCATCGAGGAGCTTTCAAAGAGAGTTTGAGGAATATTCTCATTTTGAGGCCTCCTGCACTACCTCATAAAAGCGAGGAAATGTCGTAAGCAAGGATAGACTTTGCTCAATTCCTATCTGTCATAGATTTCTCCCCCCAAAAGTGTAATTCTTCAAAAGTTTTTCAAAGAAATAATGTCTAAAGAGTTCCCTCTATTCAGTCACATTGGAAATGATTATTTCGATGAGGGTTCTACTCCAGGGTTACAGTTACTGCCGCACAGTGGGCTAAAATCCAAAAAAGCTGGCCAAAAGTCGAAAAATGAAGCTAGCGCAAACCAACCAAAAACCGTTGATATTCATTATTAAGCATGTACCCTTTAAGATAGGCTACCATACAGAGCATGGAATACGTTAATATAATTTTTACAGCTGGTCAAAATAGAGCATGTCGGAGTGATTTTAGCGACCAAATTTTTCCCGTTGAAAATAGCTAAATTTGTGGCTTCACTACAAACTCGTTGTTAAGAATATTGATTTAAAAGTAATGTTATCCATAAAATTGATCTCTATAAAATCAATAGAGACAGTGTTTGTTTCATTTTACTCGTTAAATAATATTTTTATAATTTTCAAAAAACTGTTAATTTTTCATTGAATTTCATGTTTAACGGTAATTATCGTTTATATCGACATCAGGCTACATGGAGTTATTTGCACTGCGAGAAAGACAAAAGCATATAGAACAATGTTCAGAATGCAGTTTTTGCGATAACTTGCGATTATAATTTTAACAACCATATTTATATATCCACCCCAGCCACTCGGACCACTGTGGTGGCAACGAAACGGCGCGCCGTTTCGGGACGAAGCGAAGAAAGGATATGATATCCGTGCATAAAGACGACGGAATGCCTGTTCAATGACATTGGTCACTTGAATACATATTTTATGAATAATTGTCACCTTGATTTTTGCACATTATACTATGGCTAAATTCAACATACACCTTGTCGCAGATAACAATAGGGTAGTTTCCTTCATCAAAGAAAACGAAAGGCATTGATTGCGATTCGTTACCCACCATTGGTGTATTCATAATATACAAATTATTTGGTTTTTGAAATACCGGTTTAGACGAATGGCAAGGGTCAAATTTTATCCTCATTTGAAAAAGGCCAGATTGGCGCCCATGCGATTCCACTCCACGTGACGTCACAGGGACCTAGTTTCTACACGAGAGGATAGGAGTTACTCATCGTCTGAGGTTACCAATGCATGAATGAGGCACAGAGCTCAGGGAAACATGTCTTAATAATCACCTATTAAAACTGGCTAAGGTCGGAAAGTTTTCTTCGTTTGATAAGGTATTAATAAACCTTTTTTAAGCCAAGCGCTACCAGCCAGCAAGGTACTCAGCTACCCGCTAGCATCACGCGTCCTATCAGCGCTCAGAGCCTCGATCAAGGTCACCTCACAAGGCGGGAGGGGGAACCAGAAATGCGTCGCACGGACTTTTTCCCATCATTCCTACTTACGCGTCGCGTTTTCGCGCGCTAGAAAATTTTCACTTTTCATTTAATCGCGAAAAATAGATATCGTCATTTAGAAATCTAAAAGCGTGAAATACATACTCCAGGAGTAATAATCTTTCGATTTAGGCAATAAAAATATAATAGGATACCACCCTATTTCTTGCTGTATTGGTGTCTGGCAATTCTACGATTAGGAGGCATGCCGGTACTGCCTCTCCATTCCGCTCTCCTATCCGCAAGGCTTTTCATAAATCCGTATTTCTTCTCTTTTACATACTTTATAACCTGTCCAATGAAGCTCATTTGGGGCCGTCCTTGGCTCTCTTTTCCTTCCACTAGTCCTTCGACGATTGTCTTCATCAGGCCATCATGCCTCATAACATGTCCAAATAAATAGTTTGGTCTTTTCATTAAGGTTTTTAGGAGGCTTCTCTTTTCTCTCACTCTTCATAGCACTTCTTCATTACTTCCTCGGTCGATCCATTTTATCTTTATCATTCTTCGGTAGCACTACATTTCGAATGCTTCCACTCTTGGCATCTCTGGAACCGTCAACGTTCTAGCCTCGCTCCTGCAGAGAAACATGCTCCATATGTAGCACCTGATGATTTATAAAGAAGATAAAGAGTGTGTGGTCCGAGCAAATGCTTCTGTGGGAGGGGTTGCTGATAGTCTTCGGAGCGGAGATGAAGAGATTTTTACGGGGTGAAATGAAAGGGAAAAAGCTTCAATAATAATAATCGTGTATTTACTTATCGTGTGAAATTAAAACTATCAATCTCCCTTTTGTATTCAACTTGCTAAAAATGCATATGATACTAACCCTGGATGGTAATAAAACCCACCCAAACCCATTCAAACGAACGATCTTAGGGTCAGCAGATAATGAATTCAAGCCTCATCTACTAAGGACGAAGGTAGAGTAAATTGGAGAGAGAAGTCCAAACTTGGAGGCAGTCATTGTGTTTCGCAAAATACTCTATGTAACCTTTAAACTTAGTGTTAATGGTGGCCCACGAGCGCAACAACGCAACGCATATCCTGTTTTTTATCCCGTTTGTTATTTCCAAGTCTTCTTCCAGCATTTTTATGTCTGCTGGTCATAGCTTAGGGGACTAAAGCATGGGCAATGGGCATGGTAGTTAAATAGCCACTTCCATGGCCAAAGAACGATGAAGACTGGTCCATATCGGCGCCTATCTACGTTCCTCAAAACATGCTGGACCTAATGCTGATCATGTGGGAACCTTTTCCACTCTGTTTGAACACGTGAGCTTATCTCGTAAAAGGTCATCCATACTGTTTCAACAGGGACTAAGTTCTACCACGTTTTATCGCCGACAATGGCTTATCTGAATGCTTCATCGTGCGACAGAGGAACCTAAATTTCATCTGTTCCATTTAAATCGTAACGCTTTTGATGGCGAATGTTGACTCCCTCTCTCGATAGGAAACAAAAAAAAGAAAGCTGCACAGAGAAAATTTTTATCTCCGTTTCCATTAGCCATAAAAGCCCGGAGGGCAGGGAGTTCACATTTTAGGATAAAATAGGGTTTACGCTTTTTGAGAAGAAAAAAATGCCACTATTAAATTAAATGGGCCAAGGAAAAAACTCGCCGATTTGCATTCGCTGAATAAAGCGTCATCTATGGAGCAATTTTCCTGTCACCTTTTGGAAGAGAGATAATTTCCGAGAATGCAGCTCTGTTTTCAACATGCCGTTCCAAGAATCACTGAAATTTGTTTACATTTTTTCGTATTCCAAATATTGTGATTGCGAACAATTAACCCCCGACCTTTCTGCAACTAATTACAATATAAAACAACAATCAAGGGAAGAAATAAGGTAGTCTCAGATTGACAGAGTTTTCGTTATGGGGCCAAAAAGGCAACTTATTGGAATTTTACATTGAAGTGACACTTCAGGTGTGTATCAAAGCAGAATTGATGAAGGCGCAATAGAATTAAAATAATCAATATGATAATCTCTATCCGTTAAATAAAAAGGTTTAGCAATAAAAATAAAATAAAATTGTTGCATTTAAAATCAAGTCCAAATCTATTGAATCGTCTGATAGCTCCCTCAACTTAAATGTGGTTGTCCCTTGAGCCTTAAAACGAGATATTATCATTATGAGGTCAAAAGTGTACAATTTGAAATGCCTCGCGGTGAAAATTAACATTTGGAGTACAGAAATTCTGAGGTAGAGGAAAGAAATATTGATGATGAAGGCACTAAAATGATTCAGAATAACACGCGATGTGGGTGATGCCAGGATCAACAATAGTAAAAAAATGTATGAGTGCTTTACATAATGTCTAAGATTTATTTATCTATGATTGGTGTAATGCCTCACCTTTGCACTGTGCAAGGAGGATAAAAACAGACTGGAAGCATTAGAAACGTTGATATTAGGAGAATGAGGAAGTTTAAACGGACGGAGAAGAAAAGGAACGAAGGAGTTCTAACTGTTGTGGGTGAGAAAAGGATATTTAAAGGATATAAGACAGATTGATAGAAAATATTTATTCATTAGGAGAAATATATATATAAATAAAGAAAGATAATAATTATTTTGGTTCGTAGGAACACCGATAATTGGAGCACAGGAAAAAGAAATGGGATGAGAATGGAACGTTCTTAAGGGAAATATTGATGGCTGGGATAGGCGGATAAATGGTGACTGGGTTTTTTATTAAAATATTTTAAGGATGAAGGTAAGTTTTTATGGAGTATTTACGAAGTATTCTGGCAGTCTCCCCTCCCTTAATGGACTTCTCCCATCTTCGATTCACTGTGAGGCCTACTTTTTTTCATTTTATCTAAAAATCCAATTCTCTTCCTTCCTCTCCCTCGTTTACCAAACATTCTACCCTCCTACACTGTTTTCAACATACCCTCCCCTCTCAGCACTCGCTCAGTCTATACCTCCCGTCTCTTCCATATATCATCTAAAAGCTGCCCCTCATCACCCACCATGTCCAGCACTTAATCGTTGCTCCTCTCCTTCCACTTCACCTTCTCCATTCTTCGCCACACCCACATCTCGGACGCTGCTGGAGTGATAGGGTAAGTAAGTAAACGTGGTTTGCCGCGTTCGATGAAAATCTATCTTAACCGTAAGTACCAATAATAAAATTTAGGAACAAGTACAGGGGGATTGATTGTTTGAGGCGTAACTTTGTGAATGCGATTCATTATTAAAATTAAAAAGAAGAACTTAGTGCTTTCACATGAATATTTATTCACACTTTTACACGACCATGGTTTCAACGTTAGACGTCTTTCGTTGAAACCATGGTCGATAAATAAATATTACGTTTTATTACGATAAGTAATATTACGTTGAAAACATGGAAATAAATATTCATGTGAAAGCACAAAGTTCTTCTTTTAAATTTTAATAAATACAGGGAAAATATTCTTTAATTTGGGGCGTTAGAAATAGCTACTTGATAGATTCGTAAAAATTGCCACGGCCATTGATGAATATTCAGAAAGCCATGTGCCTGTTTTTGTAATAGCTGATTAAAACTCTAAACTAAAAAGAGCGAAAACCACAGTTAAAGAATTAACTGGTTCATATTCATCATGTTCGCAGGATTATTTGATTTTATATGTTTTAATAGAGCTGTCAACTACCTTCAACTTAATAAAATGGCTGCATTACTTTAAGGAAGTAGGTCGGTAACCGATCTCTCTGAACTGACTCAGTTTGGCTGGAAACCACGATGGATCGATGAGTTTGTTTTTTGCCCCTTAAGTCGTCAACAATCTCTTCCGTCCTATTAATTCCTTCAGATCACCGCGTATTGTGCCCCTTCTTCCGTGAGGATACACGATGACAAGTACATTTTCCCCTAGAGTATACCCGTCATCTCTCAAGTTTTCAATCTCCCACATATGGAATAGGGATGTTTCTTCTCGCTATGATCACACGGCAACCATCAATCACTGGAAGAAGAGACTGAAGCTCGACATAGGGGTACGAGCACCTTCTTTGAGAGTAGCAGTATCCTCTCTATTTCCCACACATCAGACGTTTGACACAGAATAAATAACTAAAGGACCTTATATATTCCACTATCACAGAAACAACTTTGTGGTTTTCCGCAACAATGTTATTGAAGCGATCTAGATCTCAGCGGAGCTATCGCTGTAAATCAGGTCAATTATTGCAATGATCAATGATTATGGCAATTATATGCTGATATCTAGGTCGGTCCGATAAAATTATTGAAGCTAATTATAAATTTACAAGAATTATCGCCCGGCAATTTAAAATTTTATATCCTCAAAAAACGTAAATTAAAATTAAGTTATGTTATATACCAAAGAAATGGGCAAATGACCGCTATAGCTGGTTGAATCACATACGTCCGATTAGGAATTAGATATTTAAATTCAGGGTCGATTTTTGATTAATCAACTTCAGATTTTGTTTTTTTTTTAACTTATTAGCGAAAATAGCGATTTTTTTTACAGAAATTAGTTTTTCAAGATTATACGGAAAATCCAAAATCAATATTTTCAAATAGTAAAGTAATATTCTGTTTTAATACTTGCAAAAAATGCAGGAGTGTAATAGGAAAAGGAAAAGTGGAAAAGAAGGCTTAGGGGCTTAAAAGAAAAGAGGGGCAGGATAAGGTCGGCAATTTACAATCTAATTTCTGAAAAGTCAATTTCTTAATGGCTTGTTTACATACGAACAATTCCGCGCAGAAAAAATTGTCGTATTCGCTTTAAACTCGATATTCTCAAAATAAAGTTTTTTTTTAAACTAAAAAGAATCTAATAAATTTTCTATGAGCCTGAGGGTCTCTGAATTACAATTGAAGGGGTGAGAAGCCAAAGGGTACAAGTGATTTTTTCTCAACAGAGTTAGCTAAAGTTAATTGTTAAAGGAATACACAAAAATTGGTTGCCAAGGGATACGGGTTAGTCTCAGCTCTGTGCGAACATGGAGTGGATCAAATGCACCATATCTTATATCAAATTCATCTCGTTTGTTTTCTGTACGTAATTTCTGTACCAAACTGTGTATAGAAAAAAGAAATCACTTGTACCCTTTGGCTTCCAAACCACTCAATTATTATGTATTATATGTTACGTGTAATTTGATAAGTATTCCTAATAAAATGTTATTAATTGTAGTTCACTGTACTGAGTATTAAAATTTTGAGAGTTATAGCGGAACAATCGCCCAACGTTTCTCGTAAGCTTATGGACAATATGTAAGCAGCGAGCGTGCATGTGTACTATGTACCTAAGTTTCCTTTCCTGAGGGAAAAGTTTCCTTTTTACTTGGACTCATTTTATTCGAGAATGCTGTTAAATCTTAGAATTCGTCGCAAACATTTCCACTTACCTCCGCCTGTCACAATTCTAAAACATTAATATCCCTTTTTCCAGCTTCACAAACATCAAAAACACTATGAAATAATGATCAAAGGAACTATCTTTTAATCCATAGATTTTTTTTTACTCGGTATTACTAGTATCGACGCCACTGCCTACCGTGGTAGTAACAACAAATAATTCGGTGTATTCAAACGTAGTTATACTTTCATAATTATTTCATAATGATCATCCAAAAAGTAGCGCACAGAATAAAGAATTCAACATTTTATGATGCAATTATTGCTATCCAGCTAAATGCGATAACCCCAAAAAAAACCTTCAGATCAGTGAGATATACTTTTCTTGAATCGCTTCTTAGCAGAAAACTTGCCCACATGCTTCGTAATGTACATCATATCTAACAGTACATCAACAGGAAGAAATTTTACCTAAGAACCCCAAATAAAAGTGATATTACTCAGATGTCCAGGAAGATGTTTCAATAAATTGCACTGATAGGCCTATGCCTAGTGAATATCAGGCTGCACAGGAGAGCATCCTGATATTACTTTTTTCCGCGAGAAGCTTCTACTGAGACATAATGTTCATCATACTTTTTTTTCGAAAATTGATACGTGGTATGAATAGTATATAATTATTTTTCACACCTCATCATCATCTCTCTATCTCTCTCCCTCTCTCTCAAATCCAAACGTTCCCTTCATTTTCACTCCGAAATATTTTCAGTATTTGCTGTAATTCAGTCTCAATACTGCCGGGAAATGTATGCTGAGGTTTTAACTCCTCATCCAAAATTGAAAATACCAAACAATAGCCAACCTATGAATACTCTTACAGAGAAATAAAACTGCAGGTATAATTTTATGGAACCATAAAAGTATAAATTAACTCTAGTAGATAACAAAAATAATTACTGTAGAACGCATGCTTCGTCAATAGGGTAGTTTCCTTCATCAAAGAAACCGAAAGGCATTGATTGTGATTTGTTACCCACCATTATTGTATTCATAATATACAAATTATTTCGTTTTAGAAATACCGGTTTAGACGAATGGCAATGGTCCATTTTTATCCTCATTTGAAATGGGCCAGATTGGCGCCCATGCGATGCCACTCCACGTGACGTCACAGGGACCTAGTTTCTACACAAGAGGATAGGAGTTATACATCGTCTGAGGTTACCAATGCATGCATGAGGCACAGAGCTCAGGGAAACATGTCTTAATAATCACCTATTAAAACTGTCTAAGGTTGGAAAGTTTTCTTCGTTTGATAAGGTATTAATTAACCTTTTTTAAGCCAAGCGCTACCATCCAGCAAGGTACTCAGCTACCCGCTAGTATCCTGCGTCCTATCAGCGCTCAGAGCCTCGATCAAGGTCACCTCACAAGGCGGGAGGGGGAACCAGAAATACGTCACACGGAGAGATTTCCTTACCCGTCGCGTTTTCGCGCGCTTGAAAATTTTCACTTTTCATTTAATCGTGAAAAATAGATATCGTCATTTAAAAATCTAAAAGCGTGAAATACGTACTCCAGAAGTAATAATATTCCGATATAGGCAATAAAAAAATAATAGGAAACCACCCTATTCCGATGAAGCGATCACCTTAAGGAATCGGCGAATGATTTCTTCTGTAATTCTCTCTATGCTTTTCCTTTCGGGATGAATCTGAGTGGGATACATATACTATGATCTAAAAAGTGATGTAGAACAAGCCAAACGAGGAGTAATAACAAATTAAAAGAAGTTATTGAGTAAAATTTCCACAAACTGTGGCACGATAGCACGTGCAAGCAGGGAATTGACCGCACAATACACAAAAAAGGCACTATGTCAACGACTATTATCATTTGGAATCTTCATCTCGCGGTCTACAATGCATTACTTTGGAGCGCAAGTCCCGGATGGAAAGACTAGAATTGTCACAAAAATCCTCAGCCCTACAGTTGACAGTTCCAACATGCCAGTGTACGAAGCATTTTTCCTCCCCATCAGCGATGCAGAGCGAAAAAACGCGTCGTGGAGAGAAACGCTGTAAATAATTAAAAATCGATCGAAGAGAAACGATTTTGAACGATTTTACCAAACAAAAAGTCGACTTCGATTAAATCTAAAATCGGAATGTGATAATCGCTTTTCGATTAAAATCGAATTCGATTTTCCAAACCCTAGGTTAGTTAACAATAAAAAGTTATGATACTTTTTCACACAATTTCTTTAAGACGACCGGTTTCGTCGCAGAGGCGACATCTTCAGATACAGAAATCGTTATTTTTCCAGCCTTTATATCAACTCACCAACCTGTCTGTTTGTTTGTCTGTTTGTCTGGTACAAATCTTGTAACTGAAATTTGACTCACTTCCTGTGAAGCAAAAACGCTGAAATTTTGCACACTTCTTCATTTCCGATGACAATACATGAAAATATAACTTTTTCTCTCCAACCCCCCTTTAACCACCCCCCAGTCAACCTATAGCCCCCCAAAACATGTTTTTGATCTAAGAAGTTCCAAATGGTCGATTTTCGTGTTTTGCGACCACAGTAAAAGTTTGTGAAAACTGTACAACAGCTAATTATGATCTTCATATATTTATTAACAATTGTAAGGTTTTGTAAATGTTTGAATATTGTTTTACCGTTACATAAAACGTACGGGGTGGCATTTTTAACATAGGGGTAGGCATTTAAAAGCATAGGGGTGGCATTTTGAAACATAGGGGGCTTACCATTCACTGAAAATTTAATAAATATAGTGACTTTTTTAATACTTTACTTTTGGTTTTTCGGGGTCACTGAGTTTTTTTGCTTTGTGTCATATATAAACGTTGCTCATCCCCTGTAATCTAAATATAAAGGCTGGTTTTTAAAATAATTTTTTTTATAAGAGCTTATTATAGTTAGTTTGTTGTCTATTTGGTTGCTATTACGCGTTGGTAGGGGAGAGTTTCGTTGGGGTTGGAGCGTTACTCAACTTCAGGGGAATTTCCAAGAAATTTCCAAGAGGGGAGAATAGTTGACAAAAATATTCTCATTTGCTAAAAGTCCATTCCTGATGTGCTTCCTTATCTCCAACTCCTCCAATCAGTCCATCCTTCTTCCTTTTTTCTCAAATGGAGAATTTCCGGAACAAAATCGCTCCAGTGGTCACTCTCACATAGGTGTTTCGCGAATTACGATTTGTCTACCTCCCCGTTTATTAAATGCCTTCTGTGTTCCTCTGTTCTTAATCGGAACGAACGTCCAATCTGGCCTATGTAACAGGTCTCACAGTCACTGCACTTGAGTCTGTAAATGCCACTTCTATCATTTATGTCAATTTTATCTTTCGTATTGCATAAGAACGCCCTTAAGTTAGATGTGTTATAATATGCAATTTTAAAATCTTCTCTGGGAAAGAGGTTTGCGGTTGCCTGGTTTTTATTGTTTACAATGGATTTTCACAAAGTTAAGCCTGAAGCAATCGAGTTTACCTAGGTTAGTAATTATATTTTTATCCCTCCTTGGGTATATTTCCAAAACATCTTATAGTTTTCATGGCTCCATTGCATTACTCGCAAATGGATAAGTGCATTATGGGTAGAGTTTTAGCACAATGGATTTATAAGAACGCGTAGGTATTGCATTTCCCAATCAATAATAATTAGGTCTCAAATAACGAAAAAATGGAAGAGCGAATGTGTCAGTAACTATTAGGACTTGTAATTCCACTCGTAATTTCCATCGTGCCGTTGGCAATTTCAGGATCTCATGGAATTTAGAGCCCTCCAGTCGAAGAAGGGTTAAAGGTTTGACCTTATGAGAATAGACGGGTATGATTTTCATCTGCCTGTCACATTCCTCCCCCCATTTTTACCCCTTCCAGCCATTGGACACTCCCTCATCCCTCTTACCGCCAATCTTCAAACTTCTCGGTCCATTAGGGCCCATTATTTCACCTCTTGATCCCTCTCACATCCTCTCCGTGTTCTACTTCGGCTGACGGGAGCTGTGCAGGTAAGTTTCGGGGGTCGCCTTTGGCGAGACTCGTCTTTCACCGACCGTAATGGATTCCCGAGCGTGTGTGGGAAAAATTAGCTCCTCCATAGCCGTGGAAAAATTGGGTGCCGCTGGGCTGTGTCAACCAACACCCAACAGCGTCAACCATTGAAGGCGACACTAAGGTTATACGATGTCGGACGTCTCGTGAAATCTCAAAATGAAATGAAATACTTGGTTTTGATCCAAACTAGTAGCTTCAACGCTGTGGAAGGCTCTATTGTGGTCAAGAAAATTGAAAATTACGACTTGCTTTGCAAATTTCAACGAGTTTAAATTTGCAGAAGTGTCATAGTTCCGTTTCATTACCATTATGACTTTTTTCTCGTAATTTTCTTTCCTATGGTTCATAAGGGTGGTAGAGAAGGCCTTCAAAACGGGGAAGCTTATCTTCATTGACCACTCAATTTTGTCTTTATTAAGACTTTCGCAGTTCATAGTTATATTAGGTGCGCTACTAAGTCCCCGCTGTTTTTAATATATGACTCTAGCAATCATTGCTGGACGACTTTGACACACTGGAAACGTCATGAACCAAATTTAGACATTTGGCATACAAACTGCTATACGACAATGGTGAGCTTTTATGGCGTCATATCCCAATTGTTGCGTTAATATTTCTGAGTTTGTGCTAGGTGACCTCATATGCGGGAAGTGTTTATTTTCTTCTTTTACTCGATGAAAACGGTAACTAAAGCGCATATATAGCTACAAAACATTTACGAAGATGCTACTCAAAGTAAAACAATGTGCCGTGATTGGATCCGTCGCTTCAAAGACGGTCCTTTCAATGCTGAACGCCTGAATGCTTCGACTGGAGGGCTCTAAATTCCATGATATCCTAACATTTCCGACGGCACGATGGAAATTGCGAGTAGAATTACAAGTCCTAATAGTTACTGACACATTCGACCTTCCATTTTTTCGTTATCTAAGCCCAGATTATTGTTAATTTGGAAATGTAATACCTACATTTTCTTATAAATACATTGTGCTAAAACTCTACCCATAATGCACTTATCCATTTGCGAGTAATGCAATGGAGCCATGAGAAGGAAGACCAAAAACCTTCGATGACGCTGAATTGGAGGTATTACTCGATAAAGATCTATGTCAAAAACCAAGGAGAGCTTGCTTGGGCATTAGGAGTTACCCTTCAAGTCGTTTTATGCAATAGCAAGGAACGTGAGTTCCTTATGATTCGACAAAATGATTTTTCAGCATCAGAACGCTCGACTTGGTGCTACCAAATCGGTTAAAACCTGCCTCGAAACGCTCAAATGAGAAGTCTTTACCCACCCGCTACATTCCCCAGGTATTAAGAAGTTCGATTATTACTCGTTCCGTTCGGTGGCACAGAGTCTGGCTGATCAGTAGTTGAGATAATATGAAGACATCAAGTAATGGTATTATTCGTGGATAGCCTCATAGGATGAACAATTTTACTGCAACGGTCCTCGAGATCTGCCACAATGATAGGCAAAAGCTCTAGCTAGCGATGGATAATACTTTGAATGATTCATTTTTAACAATTTTTTCACAATTAAGTTGTATTTTCGTTAAAAAAACAGCGAGAACTCAGTTGCGCACCTAATAATAAATTAAACTTTCCCGGATCCGGATTTTCGGACTTAGTCTCAAACAGTGTACGTATATAATCAAGTATTCTATTCCTTATATCGCCTCTGATTTATAAAATGAAAATGCAACAATAACTTCATGATTATCGCCGGAGTTTTCCGATCGTTCGTCATACTACTGTGAATATTAAACTGTCCATATAGTCATATCGTGGTGATAATATATCGTCGTGAACATAATTTCGTACTGTTATTGCGACCGGTCCGTTATCGTAAGATTTCCAATGGCTGTAATCTTATTAATTACCGGTAGAAGTGCAGGGGAACGGATATTTTACACTTGTAAAATGCTATTTTCGGCTAAACTAGTTGCACAGCCGAACCGTGGTGATTGGCATTAATTTTTCCTGGGGAAAAGATATTCGAGGCATATTTTCACGAAGCCTTCCCATGATGATAGAAAGAAGGTTTACTGTGTTCTTACATTGACATTTACATTGACTCTTATGGAATAATCAATGTTTTGGTCAAAGTAGGCGTGGCTATCCTAACCAGGGATGCGGACTTACAAAAAATATTGGGGAGGGCCCAAATCGGGGATCTTTTCCCGGGAAATTTTATAATCAGTGAGTTTTAAGTTTTTTAAGCATTTTAGAAGAGTCATATGATTAACATTAGAACCCTGATAACTCGAATCTCGATATCTGTACACTCCGGGGGAAATCGACTAGCCCGACAGATTTTTCCCTCACACCCATGACAAATTTTTGAGGGGGCTCGGGCCCCCTCAGGCCCCATGGAGTCGGCGCCACTGCAAGCACCCCCATTCCTGTCACACTGCGCTCAATGCTAAGAACCAGTGGTGCCCCCTCCAGCATCTTTGCAACCTCCTTGGGATTGGATACCCGCATAAATAAAACTTTTGACCTCCACCCTCCTCCCACCGCACCCAACCGACCAACCTGAAGATCATATACACCAACCCACTCCGGCATGCAGCACCATTGAATCTGAGTAAGTGAGGCAGGGGTCGCGAAACTTGAGGCTGGAGAATATGGTAGTTTCTTTCATCAAAGAAAACGAAAGGCATTGATTGCGATTCGTTACCCACCATTAGTGTATTCATAATATACAAATTATTTGGTTTTAGAAATCCCAGTTTAGACGACTGGCAACGGTCAATTTAAACCTCATTTGAAAAAAGCCAGATTGGCGCCCATGCGATGCCACTCCACGTGACGTCACAGAGACCTAGCTTTTATACGAGTAGATAGGAGTTTACATCGTCTGAGGTTACCAATTCATGCATGAGGCACAGAGCTCAGGGAAATATCTCTTAATAATCACCTATTAAAACTACGTATGGTCGGAAAGTTTCCTTCGTTTGTTAAGGTATTAATAATCCTCCTTTAAGCCAAGAGCTACCTGCTAGAGCATCCTGCTTCGTATCAGCGCTCAGAGCTTCGCCCCAAGGGCACCTAAGTTGCGGCATCGGGAACCAGAATGACGTCACACGGAGTTTTCCCGGCATTCATACTTACCCGTCGCATTTTCGCGCGCTTGAAAATTTTCACTTTTCATTTAATCGCGAAAAATAGATAATGTCATTTAAAAATCTAAAAGCGTGAAATACGTACTCCAGGAGCAATAATATTTCGATTCAGGCAATAAAAAAATAATAGGAAACCACCCTATTGTGCTCCACAGAGCAGTTTTTACCAATAGCCAGCCGCGTAGATGTCGAATGTCTCGTGAAATTCCACATGAAATATTTTATTTTAATACAAACTAGAAGCTTTGCTGTGCTGGATGTGGTCCATAATGATAAAAAAAACCGGAAGTTGGTGCCTCTTGATGTAAATTTCAACAAAATTACATTTTTGAAAGTCACTAAAATCTGTTTTATCACGACGATCTCTTTCATTTTGCTTCTCTCGACACTTCCTTTAATTTGCTTCGTTTGCGCGTATGAGGCGGTTATTATAATGAGAATTCGCTTTATTTTTAATATCTCACTCCCTCACTTTCTCTACCTAAAGGTTGGTTTGATTGGATGTGGGTAGAGTTCACCCCAGACTAGGGTACAGACGTGTGAATGTTACGCACTCAGGGCAGGTTTCTTTCCCTAGACACACTGCGAGGATATTTGTTTGGGGGTCTTGGAGCATCCGAGCCGTCCGATCAGTAATCACATGGCCCCCAATGGAAAAGATTTGTTACTTATAATCACATAATTACATCTTACTTGGGGAAAGAAAGCTCGAATCCGATTTTTAAAGTCAAAAACGTGGGAAACCTGCAATTGGCGAAACGTTCGTGCCCGAAATTTCCACCATTTTACCATCTCATATATTCAGAGGTCCCCTTTAAATTTAGTGGTTTTGAGAAATAAACTTAAACTGCGCACTTGCTTTTTCTGCACGTTTTTTTAACTTCCGTATTTATCTGAGAGGTTTTTATCCTGGAAGCGATGGAAAAGTTCTCAGCGTAAAAGCATCTGCGTGATGAGTTTGCGAGTGTATTTGTAAGCTTTCCTAATGACACGACAACTGTTGTGCAACCAACTCCGTTGACATCACGTCTTCACACATCCGTTCTCGCCGAGAATTTCGGCGCCTGCAATCAATAAAGCCTTCTCTTGCTGCCAAGCTTAGCGGACAGGAGGAGGGATGAAACAATGAATAGTCTCTTTGGCAAGGAGAATATATTTGTGCGAATTATAGCTCCACTATTGACAATAAGTAACAACAATGGGAAAGGGATGCTATGGGCAGTAAGATCGAGAGTGGGAAAACAATCAAATAGGGTGGTTTACTATTATTTTTTTTATTGCCTAAATCGAAAGATTATCACTCCTGGAGTACGCAATTCACGCTCTTAGATTTTTGAATGACGATATCCATTTTTCGCGATTAAACGAAAAGCGAAAAATTGCAAGCGCGCGAAAACGCGACGGCTAAGTAGGAATGATGAGAAAAGTCCGTGTGACGTATTTCTGGTTCCAGCTGTCGGCGTGTGAGGTGACCTTGGGGCGAGGCTTGAGAGCTGATACGACGCAGGCTGCTAGCAGTTAGCAGAGTACCCTGCTATCAGGTAGCGCTTGGCTTATATAAGGATTATTATTCCCCTATCAAACGAAGGAAACTTTCCGAACTTAGGTATTTTTAATGTGTGATTATTAAGAGATGTTTCCCTGAGCTATCTGCCTCATGCATGCATTAGTAATCTCCAGACAATGT